>NC_083429.1:54057045-54298899 GCF_020745735.1 Hemiscyllium ocellatum
TGGTTCTCCTGTTATCTCTAAAATGATCAAAGATTTCGAGGTGACTGAGCCCTCCCTGATGAAGGGTTTCAGACCCTGAGTGGTCTTGATTCTCCCCCTCGCCCCAGATTAAATTCCTAACCGACCCATCGCGGCTCCAGGGAAGTGGGTCACCTTGGGAACTGCAGCCAATCAGAAAGCTCTGAGGTTGATGATCCATAGATCGCCAGCTGCACCCTGACCAATCAGCAGTAAAGGATCAGCTCGAGATCAGTCACCCCAGGGTCAGATACCACCCTCACCACCCCCCTCCCCCCACACCAAGCCTGGTACCTCCCCACAGGGTCAGATACTCACCCCCACCCCACTGCCTCCTCCAACCCACCCCCCCAACACAATTCAAACAACAACTTACTTTTATGTAGCCCTTCTAATAAGATAACGTCTCCCGAGGTGCTGTATAGGAATGCTGCTATCACAGATATTGACCACGTAAGTAGCTGTTAGAGAACAGACACCACACGACACACCAAAGGGATGGATTGGATAAACTGTTTAAAGGATGAGACTGAGTGAGAGAGAGAGGTGGAGAGGGTCGGGGAGAGAACATGAGGCCCAGACACCAGCTCGGAGGGAATTCTAATCAGGACTGAGCAAAGGGCCAGAGTTAGAGACAGTCAGCCTCCTGGGAGGAGAGAGGGTGAAGCCAAGAGTGAATTGAAAACTAGGATAACACTTCTCAAATCAGGAGGTTATGTGATCAGGAGCTAGTCTAGGTCACTGAACACACAGGCTGTTGGAGAAACAGGACCGTGTACATTTCTGAAAACAAACAGGACTCAGATCACACCCTACCCCTGTCAGAACAGAGTTTGAATCATTTCTGTTGAGATGCCAGGAGATGGTCCAGGATCCCAGAATCGTACAGAAGAGTAATTGAATCGGGACACCGTGATCAATGGTCAGTTTGTATTATGAAATCCCCCAGAAAGAGGCAGAGACACAAAACGGGCCCAGGGACTGAGATAAATAAACACCAAATCAGCTACAGATTCCGGAAATCAGAGACAGAAACAGAAATTGCTGGAAAAGCTCAGCAGGTCTGGCAGGATCTGTGGAGAGAAATCAGAGTTAATGTCTCAGGTCCAGTCACCCTTCCAGCAATTTCTGTTTTTGTTCCAGGTTTTGAGCTCTCGGGGAATAATGGGAGAGGAGAGGAGAACATGGTCAGGAGAGACGGAGGGAGCAACAGAGCGTGGGTCAGGCACTCAGAGGATTACGTATGGAAAGTAATATTATCACTCTGTATAGGAAGAGATCAGAGGTTAAAGTGAACTGGAGGATTCTAAAACTGGGCTGACATTTAACAAATTAAAAACTTGTTCCTCTTCATGTCTCACATTGTCCCATGGAGTTTCCTGTATGGGCTGTGATGTTGGTTAATCATTGCCAGGTCAACACGGGTTCACGGGGCGATGTATCTGCCTGAGCTCAGCTCCAACACAATTTACCACAACATTCATCCCACACTGAGCCTCAACTTTATGACAATCTCTCCAAGCCATCATTTTTAGATCTTCTAGAGTCCCACACACACACTGACTCTCACTGGGGTACAGGGCCCACACACACACTGACTCTCACTGGGGTACGGGATCCCCACACACACTGACTCTCACTGGGGTATGGGTTCCCACACACACACTGACTCTCACTGGGATACAGGGTCCCACACACACACTGCCTCTCACTGGGGTACGGGATCCCCACACACACTGGCTCTTGCTGGGGTATGGGTTCCCACACACACACTGACTCTCACTGGGGTACAGTCCCACACACACACTGACTCTCACTGGGGTACGGGATCCCCACACACACTGACTCTCACTGGGGTACGGGATCCCCACACACACTGACTCTCACTGGGGTATGGGGTCCCACACACACACTGACTCTCACTGGGATACAGGGTCCCACACACACACTGCCTCTCACTGGGGTACGGGATCCCCACACACACTGGCTCTTGCTGGGGTATGGGTTCCCACACACACACTGACTCTCACTGGGGTACAGTCCCACACACACACTGACTCTCACTGGGGTACGGGATCCCCACACACACTGACTCTCACTGGGGTACGGGATCCCCACACACACTGACTCTCACTGGGGTATGGGTTCCCACACACACACTGACTCTCACTGGGATACAGGGTCCCACACACACACTGCCTCTCACTGGGGTACGGGATCCCCACACACACTGGCTCTTGCTGGGGTATGGGTTCCCACACACACACTGACTCTCACTGGGGTACAGTCCCACACACACACTGACTCTCACTGGTGTACAGGGCCCGCACACACACTGACTCTCACTGGGGTACACTCCCACACACACACTGACTCTCACTGGGGTACACTCCCACACACACACTGACTCTCGCTGGGGTACAGTCCCACACACACACTGACTCTCACTGGGGTACAGGGTCCCACACACACACTGACTCTCACTGGGGTACAGTCCCACACACACACTGACTCTCACTAGGGTACAGGGCCCACACACACACTGACTCTCACTGGGGTACAGGGTCCCACACACACACTGACTCTCACTGGGGTACAGGGTCCCACACACACACTGACTCTCACTGGGGTACAGTCCCACACACAAACTGACTCTCATTGAGGTACAGGGCCCACACACACACTGACTCTCACTGGGGTACAGTCCCACACACAAACTGACTCTCATTGAGGTACAGGGCCCACACACACACTGACTCTCACTGGGGTACAGGGTCCCACACACACACTGACTCTCACTGGGGTACAGTCCCACACACACACTGACTCTCACTAGGGTACAGGGCCCACACACACACTGACTCTCACTGGGGTACAGGGTCCCACACACACACTGACTCTCACTGGGGTACAGTCCCACACACACACTGACTCTCACTGGGGTACAGGGCCCACACACACACTGACTCTCACTGGGGTACAGTCCCACACACACACTGACTCTCACTGGGGTACAGGGCCCCACACACACACTGACTCTCACTGCGGCGAGGTCAGGTTTCTATGTCTATGAATACTTTTACTGCTGTGTCATCTTGACAATGTGTTTGTGAGGAAAACCCATTTTCCCTGTTTCAGTTTTATTGTGTTGTACGAAGTGGTACACACTGTGTTCTACCCGCACTAGTGAGATGTTTTTCCAGATACTGTGCCCTCTTTCTGCCTCACAGAGATGCTGCTGAGGCTGCTTGTGGTGGCTGTGAGTGATCTGAATGTAAGTGGGTCTGTTGATGGCGTAATCGACTCATCATTAGACTGTCTGTTCAGGGCTGCACTGTGTCGCATCCACTCTCATCAGTTTCCCGACTCCTGGTAATCAATATCGCCATTCTATCATACACCTTAATGTTCTTCCAACAATGGCAACCTTTCCCAGTCATTAGAGTGAATTGATTGGAAACAGGCAGAATCTTATTTAACAGGATTGCAGGATCTTTTAACAATGACAAAACAGCATTCAAAGTACGATTTTGTCCATTGAAAGTGTACTGTTATAGAATTGTAGTCATCACAACAAACTGACAACAGAACATGAGAAATAGCAACAGGAGAAGGCCATTCAGCCCCTCACCCCTGTCATTCAATATAATGCTAGCTACCTTTTGACTCAATGCCATTTTCCTGTCCAAAACCCATATTCCTTTTTGAGTCGGATATCTATGGACGTGCTCAGTGACCGAGCATCCACAACGCTGTGGGCTAGTGTCTTCCGGAGATTCATAACCCACTGAGTGAAAACACTTCGTCACGTCTCAACCCTAAACAGATGATGTCTTATCATCAATGAAATCTCTGCAGCCTGGGCAGAATCAGCCTCTCAGTGTCTACCCTGTCAAACCTTTCAGAGCTTTGCTGATAGAGAACATCTCAATCTTCTAAAGTCCAGAGGCTAAACTTCATTCTGCTCACAAGATAACTCTGCCTTGTGAAGCAATCAGTCTAGTGACCCTCACTTGCACTTTGGTGAAAGCGAGTGTATCTTTCCTTTTGTAAGAAGATTGAAATTATCCAAGGTATTCCAGGTGTGCTTCCACCAACATCCTGCAGCAGGAGTCCCTTACAATTGCATACCATTGCAATAGACACATACACACCACTTACCTTTCTCATTGCTATCAGTCAGGTGGCTCTCCCAATGCAGTCAGTTCCCCTGGAACACACCTCCTGATACTGTATTCCTTCGTGTAAACCAGAAACACAGACACCTAAGACTGGGAGAAAGAATCTTCCACCAAACAGATGGGGTTTTCCTTCTGCCTTTGAGTGTGATTCGAGTTGTTTTACTGATGCCCTGATCTTGGTTACACCTTCCAATGGAATACACTGACCTGCTCAGCTCTCCTTCCATTGATGAAACGTCAGTAAAAGACAGGGCCAGGGTTAGAATCAGAGATTTTGCAATTGTTATTTATGGACTTCTGTTGTGTTTCCTAAACTTTGGAAATGCTCTTTGAGATCCTGAGTCCAAGAAAGATGCTATATAAATTCAATCCTTTCTATAAAATTCATCCACCGTAGATGCAGAGTAGCAGTGATTACCACCTACAAGATGCACTGGAATAACTTACCAAGGTCCCTCTGACAGCATCATCCAAACCCAAAACCACTTCCAGCTAGAAGGACAAGGGCTGCAGATACGTGGGAACACCACCCCCTGCAAGTTCCCCTCCAAGCCCCTCACCATCCTGAATTGGAAACATGTCACCGTTCCTTCAAAACATCCAAAATCCTGGAATTCCCTCCCTAAGAACATTGTGGGTCAACCTATAGTACCTGGACTGCCACAATTCAAGAAGGCAGCTCGCCCCCGCCTTCTCAAGGGGCAACTAGGGACGGCCCAGTCAGTGACCCTCATATCCTGTGAGTGAATAAAAGATTCCTGATGGTAGCAGCAGAGAGTGCTGAGTGGTGTGAAACTAAGGGAATGTTGGGCATTCCCAATGGGATCTGGTTTCTTTTCAGTCACACAGTAATGGTCAGATGTGAATTTGTTCATTTGTTGATGTTACAGATGAAGTGACTGTTAGTTGAGATGACTGTAATCTGGGCCTAACGCCAGCCTGTATTGTATATCAGTTCACTCATTAGCAGAATGTTTACTCTTTTTAAAAAATTTCTGCACAAGTTCCATTTTTTCAATTTTTTCCTCTGTTACTGACATTTTCTTCCCTTTCTTGTGTTTCCTTTCTTTCCTGGAATGCTCCCCCCTCCCCCTCCTTCTCTCCTTCTCTCTCTCTCTCTCTCTCTCTCTCTCCCCCATCCTCCCTCTTTCTCTCTCTCACTTCCCCCCTCTCTCTCTTGCCTCTCTCCCTCCCTCTCCCCCCCTCTCCCTCTTTCTCCCCCTCTTTCTCCCCCTCTCTCTCCCCCTCTCTTTCCTCCCCTCCCTCTCTTCCTCTCTCTCCCTTCCTCCCCCCTCTCTCCCCTCTCTCTCTCCCTCTCTCTCCTCTCTCTATCTCTCTCACTTTCCCCCATCTCTCTCTCTCTCCCTCTCTCTCCCCCTCTCTCTCTTCCTCTCTCCCTCTCTTCCCCTCTTCTCTCCCCCTCTCTCTCCCCTCTCTCTTCCCCCTCTCTCTCCCCTCTCCCTCTCTCTCTCCCCCCCTTCTCCCCCTTGCTCTCTCTCTTTCCCTCTCACTCCCTCTCTCTCCCCCCTCCCCTCTCTCTCTCTCCCCCCCTCTCCCCCTCCCCCTCTATCTCTCTCCCTCTCCCTCTCTCTCCCCCCTCTCTCTCTCTATCCCCCAACCCCCACCTCTCTCTCTCTCTCCCCCCCCCTCTCTCTCTCCCCCATCTCTCTCCCCTCCCCCCCTCCCCCCCCCCCCCCCCCCCCCCCCCCTCTCTCTCTTTCCCTCTCTCTCTGCCTCCTGTCACTCTAGACTACTCCCGGTGCCAAGGACTATGACATCCAATATGCTGAGCTTGACACAGCTGCTCTGGCCTCTTCACACGCCAGCCCTCGGACATCCATTCACGCTGGTGGAGACCTTGTCGAGTATGCAACTATCCAGCCTAACTTACGCTAAAGCATGCCTTTGCAGGCTTTTCCCTCAGACCTATCACCTCCAGGTACACTTCTGCACTGCCCGCCCTTGTCCCTTTGTGTATTCTGCACACCCATGCATGCTGAGCTCTTTGTGAAATGCTCCCCAGCTCCAGAGGGGCTCCTAGTGCATGCACTGAGTGATAGACAGGACAATCGTTACTCCCACTGAACCAGAGATACCCGAATGTGTTAAAATGGTGTGTCCCTGATGAACGTCCTGCACCATTGCTGGCCTGGTTGTATCCCTCATGGCATGCAAGTGTTTCTGTAAATGTTTGTTTCAGGATTGTTGCAAGAATTCTATCCTTGGTTAAGGGGGTCTGGTGCCCGTTCCAAACTCCCCTTTCACTGGATCTTCTTGTGTGAGGGTCTCTGTTTCGGAGCAGGGTTGGTGGGGGGGGAGGATGGGGTCGGGGAGACGCCGCCTACTCCTGGACAGGTTGTGGATGGGCAGGGAGTGCTGACACCCACAGCTCACAGACAATAAAATGAAAAGGTTTTAAATGCTAGTGACACACACCTGTGCATTGAAGGAAAAGCAGCCAATCATTGCCCCCCCTTCCCTACGGGGAGATACATTGGAGGCAGTCCAGGGAAGGTTCACTCACCTGACTGATAACGCTGAGGGAGTGCCTGATGAGGAGAGGTTGAGTAGATTGGGCCTGTACTTATATCAGTTTAAAAGAATGACAGATGGCCTTAGTGATACATACAAGATTCTTAATAGGTTTGACAGGGTGGATATAAACAAGTTGTTTCTCCATGTGAGTAGAAAGCATTACTGTATCTCAGAGTCAGAGGCTTCCCATTAAAGACAGAGTTAAGATGGAACATCTCCTCCCAGGGGGGAGTGAATCTGTGGAATTCTTCGGCACAGACGCTGGGTCTATCCGTATAGTCAAGGCTGAGATGGACAGATTTTTCACTAGTAATGGGGCGAATTGAGGGTTAGAGAGAGAAAGCAGGAAAGTGGAGAGGATTATCAGATCCCACATGATCACCTTGAATGGTGGAACAGACTCAATGGGCTGAATGGCCTGGCTCTCCTTCTCCTATGTTGTATGATCTTGTGGCTCAGTCTGATGGATCAAGACTTTGATGCTGGGAAACTGTTGACAGGGAGTGAACAATTTGATAGTTTAGTGGAGATTAACCCAGGCAGTTACAAAATGAGCTGCAAATGAACAGCAATCGCATAGAGTCATAGAGATGTACAGCCTGGAAACAGACCCTTCGGTCCAACCCGTCCATGCTGACCAGATATCCCAATCCAGTCCAGTCCCATTTAACAGCATCTGGCCCATATCCCTCCAAACCCTTCCTATTCATATACCCATCCAAATGCCTTTTAAATGTTGCAATTGTACCAGCCTCCACCACTTCCATACACGTACCACCCTCTACGTGAAAAAGTTGCCCCTTAGGTCTCTTTTATATCTTTCCCCTCTCACCCTAAACCTATGCCCTCCCCCACCCCAGGGAAAAGACTTTGTCTGTTTATCCTATCCATGCCCCTCATGATTTTATAAACCTCTATACGGTCACCCTTCAGCCTCCGACGCTCCAGGGAAAACAGCCCCAGCCTGTTCAGCCTCTCCCTTTGACTCAAACACTCCTTTCCTAGCAACATCTTTGTAAATCTTTTCTGAACCCTTTCAGGTTTCATGACATCCTTCCTACAGCAGGGAAACCAGAATTACACACACTATTCCACAAGTAGCCGAACTAACGTCCTGTCCAGCCACAACACTACCTCCCATCTCCTCTACTCAGTGCAATGACCAATGAGAGAAGGCATCCCAAACACCTTCTTCACCACCATGTCTACCTGTAATTCCACTTTCAAGGAACTATGTACCTGCACTCCAAGGTCTCTTGGTTTGGCAACACTCCATCAGAATTAGTTTAGTACAGTGTGGGGCAACTGGCTGGTTACCACATTCACTCACAGTTACATATTGCAGGTGGAACTCTGTGTCCAGTGATAGGGACCAGGACGTTGACCTTATTCCTCCCTGATTCCTGCCTCTCCTGGAAAATGAGTGATCCCCGGACACAGTTCACACTCACTGGGAAAGCCACTCTCGCCAGAGCAAAGAGCTGAAATGTGTTTCAACATGTCACAGAAGTCTCAAAAAACAGTGTTGGGTGTGGGGGCGATAACGGGTGCAGGGAAGATATCTGCCTCTTTTAACAGACATTCTGCTTGATAGTACTCCCGTACTGTGCAGGCATCTGAACATGGCTTCAGCCAGTGGGATGTTGATCTGTTAGTAATTTATACCCAGCTTTCCACTGTCAGCTCAGCGTCACTTCAAGGACGGTGAAGGACAAGGCTGGGGAGCACAGTGACAGTAGGAACAGGAAAGGTATGACTTAGTTATAGTGACAAGGCTGGGGGTAATTACAGAGAGTTACCACAGTGATGCTTAAAAGCCGAACCCACAGGGACCAAGAGGAGACACAAGTTTGCAAAGTAACTGACAGATGTAGGACTAGCTGAGGCTGAGAATGACAGCTCCTGCTGAAGCTAATGCTCCTTCAGCTGCTGAGTATGGTAACACTGAGCAATCACATGGCACCACTCCCTCAGGTCAGCACGACTGCACAGTACGATCCCATAACCCACCGGCACCTGTGTGACAAATGGCTGCAGGTCTCCACAGTATCCCTGGAAAATCAGACACAAGCCCTGTCATGGCAGAGAGCTGGAACTCAGAGAGATCGGAATTAGAATATCGAACAGTACAGCACAGGAACAGGCCCTTCGGCCCTCCATGTTGTGCCAAACATGACACCTAATTCAACTAATCTCTTCCACCTGCCTTATGCCCATATCCCTCAATATTCATGTACTTACCTAAAAGTCCCTGAGGGAATCAGGGAGAACCAGCAAAGAAATGGTCAACCCCTGAGCAGCTTCTGAAGTGGAATTGAGTCACAGGAATTGAGTCTTCGGGAGAGGGTGTCAGGTTCAGGCTGTGGGGTTCTCTCTATAGCAGCAGGCTCATGAGGAACAGCAGGAGAACTTGTGATCCAGATCATCAAACGTTACTTCAAATCAGAAAAGAATTGAATTCTTGATAGAAGTGAGACAAAGAGAAGGCGCAGACTTTTTAAAGTGGCCTGGAATATTTTAGGATTTTGGACTGATATCTGCAAGATCCTCAAAGGAATTCTCAGACTTTGTATCACTCAAACCACACTGAGAGAGCATTGATCTCTCACCAGCTCGCATGCAGACTAATACCTAATTAAACAGTGTATGGACCTGCTGTTAAGTGTGTTATAGAAACAGACGCCAAGCAGGCTCACCCTATTCCTGTGTAATTGTCATTTCACATGTCGATCTCCCCCTTTTGTTTCTCAGTGCAAGAGCGAGTTGATTTTTTTATTCATTCATGGGAAGAGGGTGTCACTGGCTAAGCCAGCATTTATTGGCCATCCCTAATTGCCCAGGGGGCAGTTAAGAGTCAATCACATTGCTGTGGGTCTGGAGTCACATGTAGGCCAGACCAGGTAAGGATGGCATTTTCGTTCCCTAAAGGTCATTAGTATGCATAGAGTGTGGAAACAGGCCCTTCGGCCCTACAAGTCCACACTGCCCCTCCGCAGAATAACCCACCCAGAACCATTCCCCAACCCTATATTTACCCCTGACTCATGCACCTAACTGACACATCCCTGAACACTATGGACAACTTAGCATGGCCAATCCACCCCAACCTGCACATGTTTGGACTGTGGGAGGAAACCCATGCAGACACGGGGAGAATGTGCAAACTCCTCACAAATAGTCACCAGATGGATTTTTCCAGCAATCGACAATGGATAAATGGTCATCATTAGACTCTTAATTCCAGATTTTACTGAGTTCAAATTACATCATCTGCTGAGGTGGGTTTCGAACCTGGGTCCCTAAAACCTTACCTGGGTTTCTGGATTAACTCTGTAGTAATAATACTACTCGGCCATTGCCTTCCACTGATTTGTAACCTTTACCAAAGTTAAGATCAGCAATTAATTGCCTGGTCCCTTGATATTGGGGAATCTACACAGTAGTGACTGGTTGGGTTCACAGATACAGCAGACTCCACACTAATCATATATACGCTAAAAGAGCTGAGCTTAGCTCTGGCTCTGACTGGGCATTAGCCCAGCACCCTCCTGTTCTGTGAATGTCTGTGGTCAGGTCAGTAAACACACTGAGAAGGTGCTGACTTCAGTATCTTGGAGAAAGGCAGCCATCAGCCACACCCACCCATCATGATTCAATCCTCACAGTGACCAGTTGGTTCTCTCTATCTCCACTCCTCCTCACCCCCACCCACCAAAACAAAGTGAGGAGCAGAGGGAGAAAGTGATGAGGCTAGTGAGGAGGAGAAGTTTGTTGGGGATTTCCAGAGCCCAGACTATGGAAGGCACAGCCAACTTTGGAGCAACTAAAATTGGGGGTTAACAAGAGGTCCGCAGTGAAAGAGAGCAGAGGGCTCAACGCGTTGCTGAGCTGGAGGAATATGTACAGGTACACAGGGTGAGGTCAGGCAGGCACTGGGAAATGAAGGCAGCATTTTGAGATTGCAGCAGGACATGAGCAATCATCACCATTGTCCCAATAGCCATTGGGGCTGCTGTCTCATTGCCGAGAGATGGCTGGTGGTGAGTTTAACCTGAGGTTCACCATGTCTCAGGTGAGGGCAGAGGGTGGGAAAACAGCACTTTCACAGTAACCTCAGCTGATACAGGTATTGAACCCACACTGTAAGCATCAGTCACCATCACAAACCAGCCATCCAAGCTAACCATGCAATGGCCATGTGTGGAGAGTGAGTAAGAGACAGTCAGGTTACTTTAGCTTCTATTGGGTACATTTACTGGCTTTGTAATTCCCAAAAAGTACGTGTGTGTGTGTGTGTGTGTGTGTGTGTGTGTGTGTGTGTATATGTGTGCGTGTGTGTGTATGTGTGTGTATGCACGTGTTTGTGTGTGTATATGTATCTCTGTTCATGCGCGTGTGTGTATGCACGTGTGTGTATGTGTCTCTGTGCATGCCTGTGTGTGTGTGTATATGTGTGTATGCATGTGTTTGTGTGTGTATATGTGTCTCTGTTCATGTCTGTGTGTGTGTGTGTGTGTATGTGTGTATGCACATGTTTGTGTGTATATGTGTCTCTGTTCATGTCTGTGTATGTGTATATGTGTATATGCCAGTGTGTGGATATCTGTGTGTCTCTGTTGAAGCAAACTACTGTAGAAAACAGCAAATCACAGCGGGTCAGACAGCATCCATGTGTAATTGTTTCTGTACGTGTGTCCTTGTGCGTGTGCGTTTGTGTGTCTTTGTATCTATATGTGTGTCTGTGTTTGTCCCTGTCTGCATGTGTGTATGTGTCTGTGTGCGTGTATATCTGCATGTCTGTGTACCTGTGTCTGTGCGTCTATGTCTGCATGTGTGTGTGTATACCTCTGTGTGCATATTTGTGTGTGTGTACCTCTGTGTGTATGTCTGTGTCTCTATGTGTGTGTGTGTATGTCCATGTGTGCGCATAAGTCTGTATGTATGTACCTCTGTTTGTGTTTGTCTGTATGAGTATCTCTGTGTGAGTGTGTCTGTGTCTGTGTGTGTGTGTGAGAGAGAGAGAATACATGTGAACTCAGACACACGAACAGTGGATGAAGTCAGTGCTCCACTTGCTTGTGAAGACTGGAGATGAGGAAGGGTGCCACCCAGCTGGCTTCCATCCCAGTGAGGGACAGCCCGGCCACTACAACAACGTTATTGATGGATCTCTGCTGCTAGGTTTCTCAAAGTTCAGCACCAAGCTGATTGTGAAATATTTTTAGACCTGTGTGTTTTTATCTCCGCAGTACAATGGGAACCGCTATGAAGAATTATCAGATGAGGATGAATACGTGAGTGGCCAGCGCGATTACCATGATGACTATTTGGAGCAACTCCACCCTATTTATAATCAGTTATCGTACAGACCACCCGACATTCCTCGCCACCCCAACTCCTCCCACAGATACCCCCAGCCTGGGTCTCGGGCCCCTTATATTCTCCCGAAGGAACAGTATGTCTAAATGACCAGCAGTGACCATCAGCACATTGTCCAGCAACTCCAAACCCCGCCTTCAGAGACAGTGGCCAGGGAAGCTGCTTAACCCTTTGTTAACCAACAGCAATGGATGTTTTGTTTCACTCCCTGCGATGGTACATGAGGTGCACACACAGGGCACAGACGGTTCGACTGCGCTGGTTTGGAAAGGGTTAATGCCCTGACTTGGAACAGGAATGTCAAAAGGGAATTCTGAGATGGCGGAGCAGCCTGGACCCTGATGATAGTCATAGAGTCATAGAGATATACAGCACAGAAACAGACCCTTTGGTCCATCTCGTCCATGCTGACCAGCTATCCCAAGTGCTGTCGAACTGACCCGATCAGGAATTGTTAGCCGCTCAGATACTGCTGCATGCTCCAGGGTGGGGGAATGAGGGAGGGGTGGGGCGGGTGGGGACAATGTTGGAAGTTGTTAGTGGCGTTTGATATTGTTTTTGTGCAAGTGATGGTGGGTATACAATGCTGCTGCTGCCGCTGTGTTTGATGCACTGAATCCAAGTCTTTATCTCCATTCAGGACCTTCTGCTTTGCAAGCCTGGTCTTTCGTTACCATTGCCCCTTGACCCCCCCCCCCGGCTGATCAATAACCAGCGAGACTCTCTGTCAACCGTGAGCAGTGGATCCCCATTGTCCACAACCAGCCTCTTCTCTCATTGGCTGCTTATCCCCATGTTGCCATGATGGTTGGCCAATGGCAAAGAGTGTTGCTTATGTGTGTGACCAGTGCGATGCTTCCTTTTGAAGGTAGATCCTCCTCCAGGATGGACCCTTCCGGACGTGCGGCTTCCTGAGACTTCAGACTGGGCTGGGAAATTTGCAACCCATAGCCTAGACCCCCCTCCTCTTTACCCAACCACACAGTACCTCAGACAGTCTGTGCACAGAGGAGGGCTGGGAGTCGGGGGGTTTAACACCTTACAGATTGGGTACAAATTGACCCTCTAACAGTTGTAAGAGTTCAGTCGAAAACTGAAACCTTCTACAACTTCATTCAGAAAGCAAATCCATAAAAATGACACGTCACCATCATTCAGCTTGGAACTGTCTGAAAGTTGGGACAGATATGGGTGCTGGGGACTGGGTCAGGTGTTGTCTAAAGATCAAAAGGCAGAAAGGAATCAAGGAAATGAGAAACCTAGGAGTAGTAACAGCCCCTTATATAACCTGGGACATTTTTTAATCACAGAGGTTGCATAGAACCTGTCAGTTACAGGCTCCCCGAGGATAACAGAACAGATACTTTTTCAGTTTCACTTGCTCCTGTTCTGAAGCCTCGGGTTGTAGCTCCCTAAATCTAATATCTGGCCAGAGCATTGTACACATTGCCACTGAAGCCAAACGCAATTCTGCCCTCAGCCAGCACTCAGCTCAGATTTGCTGGTTAGTGAGCAGGAATCCTGACTAAGGTCCCCTTCCTCCCTCACGCAGGGACTCAGGCTAATGTCAGGGCCGTGACTATTGGCCTCAGGTGAGGAGGAGGAGGCAGAGGCCTAGTCATATTCTCACTGGACTGTTAATCCAGAGACCAGGTAACGCTCTGGGGACCTGGGTTTCAATCCCCCCATGGCAGGTGGTGGAACGCGAATTCAATAAAAATCTGGAATTAACAATCATGAATCGATTGTGAGAAAAACCCATCTGGTTCACTAATATCCTTCAGGGAGGGAAACTGCCATCCTTACCTGGCCTGGCCAAGACATGGCTCTGAACCCACAGCAATGTGGTTGGCTAGGGCCATGCAGGATGGACAGTAACTGCTGGCCTAGCCTCTGATGCGCCATCCCATGAATGAATAACAAAAACGCAGAGAATCCTGCATTCACCAAAGAGTCAAGGTGCAGGCAAATATCTCTCTGCAATTTAAAACTCAGGAGCACATTGGACAATGTTGGAGCACTTTGAAAGAATTATTTTAGTGATGGAAGAATGCTCTGTATAGAGTTGTTGATATAATAGTTTATAGTCTAATGATCCCAACTGGATTTTTATTTTAAAGGAAGTGTCCCTTGTTATATAAAAACTAAGGATTAATTAAGAGATAATCTTGAACCAAGCTGGTAGGGAGATAGCACGTGATTGTTATTAGTTAGAATCTGCTTCTTTTGCCTCTCCATGAGGCCAGCTCTGCTTTAGTGAAACAATGATTCCACTGTTTTTGTTTTTAACAACTTGGAAATGATCATCATGAGAACCTTCACAAGGAATGCTTTTGTTTAATCCCCTTCCCATTCCCTCCCAATCTCCAAAATCCCATCCCTTTCACTCTAATAAAATGTCAATGTTACTGTTAAACTGGGATAGAATTTCCAATTCACCAAATTTCCCCCAAACTCTTCCAAATTTCTCCCATCGTGTTGGTGTGAATCAACCCAATCCCCATCTATTCCCAGCATTGGGGTGGAATTCCAATATTCCAGGTACGTTGACTCCCTCAGAAAAATTCCAGTGGACCAAATCCATTTCCTCTCCCTTTGGATGGAATTTCCAATTTCTATTGTTGCACTCTGATATCTGAGGCCTGTACAGCGTAGATTACACAAAACATGTTTTTCAGGATGGAAGCACTATTTCAAATTTCAGCTTTAAGGACAGGTAAAACGACAAGGCATTTACCCAAGATACAAAATGTCTCCTGGATTCTGGCTGGGTGTTTTATTTTTCTGTTGTAGTGCAGGTATTTGATCTTAGCTTCGAGATCTTTGAATCTCAACCTCAGTAAAATCACAGAGATGGAATGAGAATTAGAATACATACACTCAGTCTCCAAAGGAACCAAATTTTCAGCCAGAAATTGTGTGCAGAAAATGTATTTTGTAAATATGCTCCACTGTGCATCGCCAGACGGGACCAGAACTACAGAAGAGCTAAGCACATGAACCCGCACTAAACATCAAGAGGAGGTTTGAAAACAGTAAGGCAAGTCTGGAAAACAGGGAAAGAGCACTGGGTTATTCCTCACACCATGCCATACGATGGCACTGTACTTCTGATAGTTCAGTGACCTTCCTTTAGTCCTGAGTTATGTCCCTGTGTAGTTCCATTCGCAAAAGCCAATCTGTGAACATTAGGGTCCTAGAAATCCCTAAAAATACAACCTCACACCAACAGTAGAGAATCCAGTGAGAGAGGAGACATTTAATTCTCAAACAGCTGACGGTTTCCATGAATAACACTGATGTTGGGCCATGGAGCATTGTTAGTTAAGGCCTGTGTTTGAGAGGAGGATAACTTTCATCCACAATTATCCGTAACAGCTAAGCCAATATTGAACTGGATGCAGGGAGGGATAGGCATTAAAAATGAATCATTTTGACTGCAGAACATGCCGATTAGTTTCTGAATGAGATGCAGACAGATTGAGAATGAGCTCCAAAACATTCGCCTTCCATTGTTCCAGCCACGCACTTATCTTCCACATTGGCTGCATTTTCTGTTCTGTTTCGGAGATTTACTGCTGTGCCTAGTGGGACAACATTGTACAGGCTCCATTGAAGACTAGCACAGCATCCCTACCACAAACAGGTAGAAACCAGCCCCACCACATGGTGCAGGGACTGTATTACACAGTGAGATCACAACAGGCTCCTACCCCTGGCAATTACTGACACACGGTGAGGTGGGGCGGGAGTCAGAGTCTCTAACACTGTCTTTATTAAACTCCCTGGGGCTTGATTCTATCAAAAGTTCAGTAAAGTGTCCCATTTAGTGATCAAACAACAATTAGTGTTTGTATAATATTGTTATTGATCACAATTCGGTTCTGTATTGTATTATTGATCATATAACAATGTTATTGACTGAAAAATATGTTTATTGATCACATAATGCCCTGGTTATTGATCACTTGATATAGCTTCTTTAAACACTTGGTTAAATGTTGAAAACAATTGCATTTCTCTCTTGTTTTATTCAATGTAATTGATTGGATTAATTGGAGGATCCTGTCCCTTGTTGTGAAACCTGTAAAGTTCAGCAGTTCAACTCAATGTCACACCCTGTTCTCAACCTCATGTACTGCAAATGTGTTTTAATAATTTGAGTATTCAGTGTCTTTTACATTTTTTGGATGCATGTCTGCTGTAAAATGAATCCTGTATATTTTGAATGATGATTTTTTTTGTAGAAGTACAAAGACAAATCAGAACTCCTCTGTCCTTTTAATCTACATTACATTTATAATCCACATTACATTTATAGGAGAAAGTGAGGACTGCAGATGCTGGAGATCAGAGCTGAAAATGTGTTGCTGGAAAAGCGCAGCAGGTCAGGCAGCATCCAAGGAGCAGGAGATTCGACGTTTCGGGCATAAGCCCTTCATCAGGAATCAAGGGCTGAAGAAGGGCTTATGCCTGAAATGTCGAATCTCCTGTTCCTTGGATGCTGCCTGACCTGCTGTGCTTTTCCAGCAACACATTTTCAGTCCACATTACATTTCTAATCTACATTACATTTATAATCCACATTACATTTATAATCTACATTACATTCCTTCAGAATCAGATTCCAGTAATTGCAGGCTTCAGATTTTCAGGTGCAAATGTTTGTGGTTTCATCAAACAGATGATAACAATGTGACAGCGCATATCACCAACAGATTACATCAGGAGTGCCACTCTATGCTGCCTTGCTCCTCCTGGTGGATTAGGCCGAGAGGCTGTGAGTAGGAAAGCCTGTGGTTGATCTTTCAGCCGTGTATGACCATGTCCAGGCCTCATCCAGCAGCTGAGATTGAGCGGGATCTGTCACCATGTAGAGAGCATAACAACTCTGACCATGTAGCCAGCCTCACACCATACTCACCTGAGGGATATCAGTCTGGTAGAGGTTTACTAGTGCCCGTAATGAGGTGGTTGCCTGATGAGAAAAGGCTGACTCTGTATCCTCTGGGCTTCAGACAAATCAGAGGAAACATCATTGAAACACATAAAGGTCCTGAGGGGCAGTGTTCCCACTGAGCTGTTCTCCAATGATCGGTACACTGGGATTGGTATCGGTACACTGGGATTGGTATTGGCCCACAGCGATTGGTATTGGTACAGAGTGATTGGTATTGGTACACAGCGATTGATATTGGTACACAGTGATTGGTATGGGTACACACTGATTGGTATCGGTACACTGTGATTGGTATCGGTACACAGTGATTGGTATTAGTATACAATGATTGGTATGGGTACACACTGATTAGTATTGGTACACTGTGTTTGGTATTGGTACACAGGGATTGGTATTGGTACACAGGGATTGATATTGGTACACACTGATTGGTATCGGTACACAGGGATTGGTATCGGTACACTGGGATTTGTATCGGTACACTGTGATTGGTATTGGTACACAGGGATTGGTATTGGTACACACTGATTGGTATTGGTACACTGTGATTGGTATTGGTACACTGTGATTAGTGTTGGTACACAGCGATTGGTATTGGTACATAGCAGTTGGTATTAGTATACAATGATTGGTATTGGTACACACTGATTAGTATTGGTACACACTGATTAGTATTGGTACACTGTGATTGGTATTGGTCCACAGTGATTGGTATTGGTACACTGTGATTGGTATCGGTACACAGTGATTGGTATTGGTACACTGGGATTGGTATTGGTACACTGTGATTGGTATTGGTACACAGGGATTGGTATTGGTACGCTGGGATTGGTATTGGTACATAGCAGTTGGTATTAGTATACAATGATTGGTATTGGTACACTGTGATTAGTATTGGTACACAGTGATTGGTATTGGTACACTGTGATTGGTATCAGTACACAGTGATTGGTATTGGTACACTGGGATTGGTATCGGTACACTGGGATTGGTATTGGCCCACAGCGATTGGTATTGGTACAGAGTGATTGGTATTGGTACACAGCGATTGATATTGGTACACAGTGATTGGTATGGGTACACACTGATTGGTATCGGTACACTGTGATTGGTATCGGTACACAGTGATTGGTATTAGTATACAATGATTGGTATGGGTACACACTGATTAGTATTGGTACACTGTGTTTGGTATTGGTACACAGTGATTGGTATTGGTACACAGGGATTGATATTGGTACACACTGATTGGTATCGGTACACAGGGATTGGTATCGGTACACTGGGATTTGTATCGGTACACTGTGATTGGTATTGGTACACAGGGATTGGTATTGGTACACAGCGATTGGTATTGGTACACTGTGATTGGTATTGGTACACAGGGATTGGTATTGGTACACACTGATTGGTATTGGTACACTGTGATTGGTATTGGTACACTGTGATTAGTGTTGGTACACAGCGATTGGTATTGGTACATAGCAGTTGGTATTAGTATACAATGATTGGTATTGGTACACACTGATTAGTATTGGTACACACTGATTAGTATTGGTACACTGTGATTGGTATTGGTACACAGTGATTGGTATTGGTACACTGTGATTGGTATCGGTACACAGTGATTGGTATTGGTACACTGGGATTGGTATTGGTACACTGTGATTGGTATTGGTACACAGGGATTGGTATTGGTACGCTGGGATTGGTATTGGTACATAGCAGTTGGTATTAGTATACAATGATTGGTATTGGTACACTGTGATTAGTATTGGTACACAGTGATTGGTATTGGTACACTGTGATTGGTATCAGTACACAGTGATTGGTATTGGTACACTGGGATTGGTATCGGTACACTGGGATTGGTATTGGCCCACAGCGATTGGTATTGGTACAGAGTGATTGGTATTGGTACACAGCGATTGATATTGGTACACAGTGATTGGTATGGGTACACACTGATTGGTATCGGTACACTGTGATTGGTATTGGTACACAGTGATTGGTATTGGTACACAGGGATTGATATTGGTACACACTGATTGGTATCGGTACACAGGGATTGGTATCGGTACACTGGGATTTGTATCGGTACACTGTGATTGGTATTGGTACACACTGATTGGTATTGGTACACTGTGATTGGTATTGGTACACTGTGATTAGTGTTGGTACACAGCGATTGGTATTGGTACATAGCAGTTGGTATTAGTATACAATGATTGGTATTGGTACACACTGATTAGTATTGGTACACACTGATTAGTATTGGTACACTGTGATTGGTATTGGTACACAGTGATTGGTATTGGTACACTGTGATTGGTATCGGTACACAGTGATTGGTATTGGTACACTGGGATTGGTATTGGTACACTGTGATTGGTATTGGTACACAGGGATTGGTATTGGTACGCTGGGATTGGTATTGGTACATAGCAGTTGGTATTAGTATACAATGATTGGTATTGGTACACTGTGATTAGTATTGGTACACAGTGATTGGTATTGGTACACTGGGATTGGTATTGGTACACAGTGATTGGTATCGGTACACAGTGATTGGTATTGGTACACTGGGATTGGTATTGGTACACTGTGATTGGTATTGGTACACAGGGATTGGTATTGATACACTGGGATTGGTATTGGTACATAGCAGTTGGTATTAGTATACATTGATTGGTATTGGTACACTGTGATTAGTATTGGTACACAGTGATTGGTATTGGTACACTGTGACTGGTATCGGTACACTGTGATTGGTATTGGTACACAGGGATTGGTATTGGTACACTGGGATTGGTATCGGTGCACTATGATTGGTATTGGTACACTGTGATTGGTATCAGTACACAGTGATTGGTATTGGTACACAGTGATTGGTATTGGTACACAGTGATTGGTATCAGTACACAGTGATTGGTATTGGTACACAGGGATTGGTATTGGTACACTGGGATTGGTATCGGTACACTATGATTGGTATTGGTACACTGTGATTGGTATCAGTACACAGTGATTGGTATTGGTACACAGGGATTGGTATTGGTACACTGTGATTGGTATCAGTACACAGTGATTGGTATTGGTACACAGGGATTGGTATTGGTACACTGTGATTGGTATCGGTACACAGTGATTGGTATTGGTACACTGGGATTGGTATCGGTACACTGTGATTGGTATCAGTACACAGTGATTGGTATTGGTACACAGTGATTGGTATTGGTACACTGGGATTGGTATCGGTACACTGTGATTGGTATCGGTACACAGTGATTGGTATTGCTACACTGTGATTGGTATTGATACACAGTGATTGGTATTGGTACACTGTGATTGGTATTGGTACACAGTGATTGGTATTGGTACACTGTGATTGGTATTGGTACACAGTGATTGGTATTGGTACACAGTGATTGGTATTGGTTCACTGTGATTGGTATTGGTACACTGTGATTGGTATTGGTACACAGTGATTGGTATTGGTACACTGTGATTGGTATTGGTATACAGTGATTGGTATTGGTTCACTGTGATTGGTATTGGTACACTGTGATTGGTATTGGTACACAGTGATTGGTATTGGTTCACTGTGATTGGTATTGGTACACTGTGATTGGTATTGGTATACAGTGATTGGTATTGGTACACTGTGATTGGTATTGGTTCACTGTGATTGGTATCGGTACACAGTGATTGGTATCGGTACACTGTGATTGGTATTGGTACACTGTGATTAGTGTTGGTACACAGCGATTGGTATTGGTACATAGCAGTTGGTATTAGTATACAATGATTGGTATTGGTACACACTGATTAGTATTGGTACACACTGATTAGTATTGGTACACTGTGATTGGTATTGGTCCACAGTGATTGGTATTGGTACACTGTGATTGGTATCGGTACACAGTGATTGGTATTGGTACACTGGGATTGGTATTGGTACACTGTGATTGGTATTGGTACACAGGGATTGGTATTGGTACGCTGGGATTGGTATTGGTACATAGCAGTTGGTATTAGTATACAATGATTGGTATTGGTACACTGTGATTAGTATTGGTACACAGTGATTGGTATTGGTACACTGTGATTGGTATCAGTACACAGTGATTGGTATTGGTACACTGGGATTGGTATCGGTACACTGGGATTGGTATTGGCCCACAGCGATTGGTATTGGTACAGAGTGATTGGTATTGGTACACAGCGATTGATATTGGTACACAGTGATTGGTATGGGTACACACTGATTGGTATCGGTACACTGTGATTGGTATCGGTACACAGTGATTGGTATTAGTATACAATGATTGGTATGGGTACACACTGATTAGTATTGGTACACTGTGTTTGGTATTGGTACACAGTGATTGGTATTGGTACACAGGGATTGATATTGGTACACACTGATTGGTATCGGTACACAGGGATTGGTATCGGTACACTGGGATTTGTATCGGTACACTGTGATTGGTATTGGTACACAGGGATTGGTATTGGTACACAGCGATTGGTATTGGTACACTGTGATTGGTATTGGTACACAGGGATTGGTATTGGTACACACTGATTGGTATTGGTACACTGTGATTGGTATTGGTACACTGTGATTAGTGTTGGTACACAGCGATTGGTATTGGTACATAGCAGTTGGTATTAGTATACAATGATTGGTATTGGTACACACTGATTAGTATTGGTACACACTGATTAGTATTGGTACACTGTGATTGGTATTGGTACACAGTGATTGGTATTGGTACACTGTGATTGGTATCGGTACACAGTGATTGGTATTGGTACACTGGGATTGGTATTGGTACACTGTGATTGGTATTGGTACACAGGGATTGGTATTGGTACGCTGGGATTGGTATTGGTACATAGCAGTTGGTATTAGTATACAATGATTGGTATTGGTACACTGTGATTAGTATTGGTACACAGTGATTGGTATTGGTACACTGTGATTGGTATCAGTACACAGTGATTGGTATTGGTACACTGGGATTGGTATCGGTACACTGGGATTGGTATTGGCCCACAGCGATTGGTATTGGTACAGAGTGATTGGTATTGGTACACAGCGATTGATATTGGTACACAGTGATTGGTATGGGTACACACTGATTGGTATCGGTACACTGTGATTGGTATTGGTACACAGTGATTGGTATTGGTACACAGGGATTGATATTGGTACACACTGATTGGTATCGGTACACAGGGATTGGTATCGGTACACTGGGATTTGTATCGGTACACTGTGATTGGTATTGGTACACACTGATTGGTATTGGTACACTGTGATTGGTATTGGTACACTGTGATTAGTGTTGGTACACAGCGATTGGTATTGGTACATAGCAGTTGGTATTAGTATACAATGATTGGTATTGGTACACACTGATTAGTATTGGTACACACTGATTAGTATTGGTACACTGTGATTGGTATTGGTACACAGTGATTGGTATTGGTACACTGTGATTGGTATCGGTACACAGTGATTGGTATTGGTACACTGGGATTGGTATTGGTACACTGTGATTGGTATTGGTACACAGGGATTGGTATTGGTACGCTGGGATTGGTATTGGTACATAGCAGTTGGTATTAGTATACAATGATTGGTATTGGTACACTGTGATTAGTATTGGTACACAGTGATTGGTATTGGTACACTGGGATTGGTATTGGTACACAGTGATTGGTATCGGTACACAGTGATTGGTATTGGTACACTGGGATTGGTATTGGTACACTGTGATTGGTATTGGTACACAGGGATTGGTATTGATACACTGGGATTGGTATTGGTACATAGCAGTTGGTATTAGTATACATTGATTGGTATTGGTACACTGTGATTAGTATTGGTACACAGTGATTGGTATTGGTACACTGTGACTGGTATCGGTACACTGTGATTGGTATTGGTACACAGGGATTGGTATTGGTACACTGGGATTGGTATCGGTGCACTATGATTGGTATTGGTACACTGTGATTGGTATCAGTACACAGTGATTGGTATTGGTACACAGTGATTGGTATTGGTACACAGTGATTGGTATCAGTACACAGTGATTGGTATTGGTACACAGGGATTGGTATTGGTACACTGGGATTGGTATCGGTACACTATGATTGGTATTGGTACACTGTGATTGGTATCAGTACACAGTGATTGGTATTGGTACACAGGGATTGGTATTGGTACACTGTGATTGGTATCAGTACACAGTGATTGGTATTGGTACACAGGGATTGGGATTGGTACACTGTGATTGGTATCGGTACACAGTGATTGGTATTGGTACACTGGGATTGGTATCGGTACACTGTGATTGGTATCAGTACACAGTGATTGGTATTGGTACACAGTGATTGGTATTGGTACACTGGGATTGGTATCGGTACACTGTGATTGGTATCGGTACACAGTGATTGGTATTGGTACACTGTGATTGGTATTGATACACAGTGATTGGTATTGGTACACTGTGATTGGTATTGGTACACAGTGATTGGTATTGGTACACTGTGATTGGTATTGGTACACAGTGATTGGTATTGGTACACAGTGATTGGTATTGGTTCACTGTGATTGGTATTGGTACACTGTGATTGGTATTGGTACACAGTGATTGGTATTGGTACACTGTGATTGGTATTGGTATACAGTGATTGGTATTGGTTCACTGTGATTGGTATTGGTACACTGTGATTGGTATTGGTACACAGTGATTGGTATTGGTTCACTGTGATTGGTATTGGTACACTGTGATTGGTATTGGTATACAGTGATTGGTATTGGTACACTGTGATTGGTATTGGTTCACTGTGATTGGTATCGGTACACAGTGATTGGTATCGGTACACTGTGATTGGTATCGGTACACAGTGATTGGTATCGGTACACTGTGATTGGTATTGGTACACAGTGATTGGTATTGGTTCACTGTGATTGGTATTGGTACACTGTGATTGGTATTGGTATACAGTGATTGGTATTGGTACACAGTGATTGGTATCGGTACACTGTGATTGGTATCGGTACACAGTGATTGGTATCGGTACACAGTGATTGGTATCGGTACACTGTGATTGGTATTGGTACACAGTGATTGGTATTGGTACACTGTGATTGGTATTGGTACACTGTGATTGGTATCGGTACATAGCGGTTGGTATTCCAGTCTCTCTACCCTGCTCTCTCTCTCTTTGCCTCACTCCCTCCCTTCCTCCCTCCTTCTCTCCTTCTGCCTCTTTCTCACTCTGTGCCTGTTTCTCTCCATCTCAGTTCATCTCTGACTCTTTCTCTGTGACGCTGAAAGATTCAATTCATAAACACATCGACATTAACAAGATGCACAAATGAGCCATATTTGCGGCGGGACCTTTGACAATGCACTCATTTCCCCATCAATTCCCTTTAAATCAAAGCCAGTTCATGGCAAACATTAAACATTTCCAGATGTTACCAAGTGTGAGTGTGCCCGCCGACAGTTCATCACCAGGACCCAGTGCCTGTGTCAAACCAACTGCTGGTCTGAGCTCGCCTTTCAGAGACTTGTTTCTAATTCCTGGTAACTTTGACACAACAGAAACATCATGAATATTTATAAAATTGAAGTCATCATCCTAACCCCTTCTCCCTTCCTCAGGGATGTCCCACATTAGGAAGACTGATGCAGGAGATATTGTCAATGGCATTGATAGTGTGCCATTGGAACAGTAAACCGCAGAACTGAAAAGTTGAATTATTACATTGATTTTAGGAGATTTTGAACACGACATTAATTCTCTCACTAAAATCTCAACCTTCCTCTACTTAAGATCTCTTTAATACTTTCTCTTTAACTAAACAATCCATCATCTTGTCTGTACAAACTTTTAAATAGATCCACATAACAGATTTGCCAAGACATTTTTGTGAAACAGTTACTGTAACACTGACATAAAGATCTAAAATGTTATTACAAATGGTGCTCATTTCAATATTTCATTAAATATGTTCTGAACACTGGGATAAAAGGGTCAAAATTCTGGGACGTCTTAATTTTTATTTTTACTTGTGCATGAAATGTCAGTGCACTGGCTCTGGGCCCAGCATCTATTACCTGTCCCTAGTTGCCCCTTGAGAAGGTGGCGATGAGCTGCCTTCTTGAACTGCCACAGTCCATGTGCTGTGGGGATACCCACAATGCCATTCAGGAGTGCATTCCAGGATTTTAACCCAGTGACACTGAAGGAACGGCGATAGATTTCCAAGTCAGGATAGGGAATGGCTTGGAGGAGAACCTGCTGAGGGTGGTGTTCCCATGTATCTGCTGCTCCTTGTGGTTCGAAACGGTCATCAGTTTGGAAGCTGCTGGCTGAGGATCATGGGAAAATACAGCAGTACATGTCGTCATGTCAGGGGTTGGACAGGACATTGGGGAGACCACTTTTGAAGCACAGTGTACAGTTCTGGTCACCCAGCTACAGGAAGGTGCTGGAGCCATCCCACCAACGCTGCTGGCACAGGATCCTGCGAATTCGCTGGGAAGACAGACACACCAACACCAGGTTCCTCGACCAAGCCAACATCCCCAGCACTGAGACACTGGCCATCCTTGACCAGTTGTGATTGGCTGGACACGTTGCCCGTGTGACCGACACAAGACCATGAGACACCTCAAACAGGTGCTGTACCCCAAGCTTCTCAACAGCAGGCGAGCCCCGAGTAGACGGAGGAAGTGCTTCAGGGATACCCACAAGGCCTCACTGGGGAAGTGCAGCATTCCCACCGACACCTGGGAATCACTGGCCCAAGACCGTCCAGACTGGAGGAGGAGCATTCAAGAAGGCGCCAAGAACTTCGAGCCTTGCTGCTGGAAAAAAAAACCAGAATCCAGGTGAAAACGTTGAAAAAGAGCGCACTGCCACACTAATGTCCCACCCATCCCATTCCCAATACCACCACCTGTTCCAAGTGTAACAGAGCCTGCAGGAATTATACAGCCACTTATGGATTCGCCCTAACAGGGGAAGAGAGACATCCTTGTCTGTGAGGGACTGCCAATGAATGACAATGTTATTGGAAGGTTATTATCAAATTGTGAGGGTGTAGAAAAGATTTGCAATGATGTTACAGGGGCTGGAATATTTGAATTATAAGGAGAGGCTGGATAGGCTGGGACCTCTCTCACTGGAGCATGAGAGGTGGAAAGATTACTTTATCTACCTTTTTATTTTGTGAATTCATGAGGGGAATATCAGTTTAATAGCAAAGGTCTTTTCCCGAGGGTTGGGGAATTCAAATCTGGAAGGTGGGACTTTAAGGTGGGAGGAGAAAGATTTACAATGGACCTGAGGGCCAACTTTTTCACACAGAGGATGGCTCGGATGTGGAATGGCCTGCCAGAGAAAGTGGTAGATTCTGGTACAGTTACAACATTTAAAAGACATTTGGACAAATGATTGGGAAAGGTTTGAAGGGAAATGGGCAAAATGCAGCTGAGTGGGACTAGTTTAGTTTGGGAAACATGGACAGGTTGGACCGAAGGACTCTGTGACTCAACTGAGTGTCAGCGGTGAAGGGAATGGATATTTGTGGATGTGGTGCCAATCACAATGTGGGCTGCTTTGTCTTAACTGGTGTCAAACTTCTTGAGTGTTGTTGGAGCTGCACCCATCCAGGGGAAGTGGGGAGTATTTCATCACATTCCTGACTTGTGCCTTGTAGATGGTGCTGAAAAATGTGTTGCTGGAAAAGCGCAGCAGGTCAGGCAGCATCCAAGGAGCAGGAGAATCGACGTATCGGGCATGAGCCCTTCTTCAGGAATGAGGAAAGAGGACACAAGGGCCTGATGAAGGGCTCATGCCCGAAACATCGATTCTCCTGCTCCTTGGATGCTGCCTGACCTGCTGCGCTTTTCCAGCAACACATTTTTCAGCTCTGATCTCCAGCACCTGCAGTCCTCACTTTCTCCTTGGAGATGGTGGACAGGCTTTGAGGAATCAGGAAGTGAGTTACTTGCCACAGTCGCCTCTGACCTGCTCTAGTAGCCTCACAGTATTTGGATGTTAACAGTGATGGTAACAGTATTGAATGTCAAGGGGTTGATGTCTCTTGGTGGAGTTGGTCATTGCTTGGTATTGGGTGGCATGAATGTAAGTTGCCAATTATCATCCCAAGGCTGGATATTGTCCAGGTCTTGCTGTATTTGAACGTGGACTGCTTCAGTATCCGAGGAGTTGTGAATGGTGGTGAACGTTGTGCAATCATTGATGAATGTCCCCACTTCTGACCTTATGATGAAGCAGCTGAAGATGGTTGAAACTCAGACACTGCCCTGAGGAGTTAAAAATCACACAACACCAGGTTATAGTCCAAAGGTTTATTTGGAAGCACTAACTTTCGGAGCGCTGCTCCTTCATCATGACCTCACCTCCCATCACCAAACCATCATCTCCCAGACCATCCACAACCTGTGGAGAATAAGATCGTAAGACACTGAGTTTATAGCGAAAGTTTACAGTGTGACGTAATTGAAATGATATATTGAAAAAGACCTGGATTGTTTGTTAAGTCTCTCATCTTTTAGAGTGACCATGTTGGTTTCAGTTCTTCCATATGTAAATCGCAGACCTTTTTTTAAAAAGTTACATTCTCAAGTAAGATCTTGGAAGAAGGAGGCATCTGGGACATTCTGAGGTGGAATTGATCACTTGGGAATAGATGGCGCAGAGATGGAGGAATTGGGAATAACGGATGGCGTTTTTACAGGAGATAGGGTGGGACGAGGTTTAGTCTAGGCATCTGTGGGAGTCAGTGGGCTTGTAGTAGATGTCTGTGGTTAGTCAGTTGCCAGAGACGGTGATGGAGAGGTCCAGGAAAGGGTTGGGAGGTTGCCGAGATGGTCTAGGTGAATTTGAGGTTGGGGTAGAAGATTTTGGTAAAGTTGATGAACTGTTCAACCTCCTCATGGGAGCACGAGGCAGCACCGATACAGTCATCGATGTAGTAGAGGAACAGGTGGTGGGTGGTGCCGGTGTACTGTTCCATGCATCCGACAAAAATGGTATAGTTGGGTCCCATGTAGGTACCTATGGCTACACCTTTGGTTTGGAGGAAGTGGGAGGATTGGAAGGAGTTGTTGATAAGGGTGAGGACCAGTTCAGACAGGCAGATGAGGGTATCAGAGGAAGGGTAGCGATTGGGACAGCTGGGGATGAAGAAACTGGGGACTTGGAGACTTTCGTCATGGTAGATTGATGTGTACAGGGACTGGATGTCCATGGTGAAGATAAGGTGGTGGGGGCCAGGGAAATGAAAATCTTGGAGGTGAAAGGCCAGGGTAGTGTCACGAACATAGGTGGGGAGTTCCTGGACTAAGGGGGACAGGACAGTATCAAGGTAGGAGAGATGAGTTCAGTGGGACATGCGCAGGCTGAGACCGGGTCGACTGGGGCAGTCAGGTTTGTGAATCTTAGGAAGGAGGTAGAATTGGGCAGTGCGGGGTTCACCGACAATGAGGTTGGAGGCTGTAATGGGAGATCCCCAGACGTGAGGAGGTTGTGGATGGTCTGGGAGATGATGGTTTGGTGATGGGAGGTGAGGTCGTGATCAAAGGGGACAGTAGGAGGAGGTGTCTGCAATTGGCACCTGGCTTCAGCAGTGTAGATTCTGGATCAGTGGTGCTGGAAGAGCACAGCAGTTCAGTGCTGCCTGAACTGCTGTGCTCTTCCAGCACCACTGATCCAGAATCTGGTTTCCAGCATCTGCAAGTCATTGTTTTTACCCTTCAGCAGTGTAGAGGTCAGTGTGCCACCTACTACTGCCCACCCCTTGTCTGTGGGTTTGATGGTGAGGTAGGGGTTGGAACGGAGGGAGTGGAGGGGCTGCACGTTGTCCAAACAGACTCCACCACAAGGGATATATTTCCCTCCCCATCCCTATCAGCGTTCCGAAGAGACCATTCCCTTCCGCGACTCCCTCGTCAGGTCCACACACCCCACCAGCCCACACCCCACTCCTGCCTCCTTTCCCTGTCACCACAGGAAGTGCAAAACCTGAGTTCACACCACTCCCTTCACCTCCATCCAAGGCCCCAAGGGGTCCGTCAGAAATGTACCTGTACCTCTACCAATGTCATCTACTGCATCCATTGCACCCGGTGTGGTCTCCTCTACATCAGGGAGACAGGACGCCTTCTTGCGGATCATTTTGGAGAACGTCTCTGGGACACCTGCACCCACCTCCCTGTGGCTGATCACTTCAACTTCCCCCTCTCACTCCGTCAAGGACATGCAGGTCCTGGGCCTCCTCTCCCACCAAACTGTTACCAACCTTTGCCTAGAGGGGAAACGCCTCATATTCCACTTGGGACCCCGCAACCACACGGGATCAATGTGGATTTCAACAGCTTCCTCATTTCCCCTCCCCACTTCCTGTGGTACAGGGTCGGTATTCTGTCAGACAGCGAGTATACTGTGCTACAGGGTCAGTATTCTGTCAGACAGCGAGTATACTGTGCTACAGGGTCGGTATTCTGTCAGACAGCGAGTATACTGTGCTACAGGGTCAGTATTCTGTCAGACAGCGAGTATACTGTGCTACAGGGTCAGTATTCTGTCAGACAGCGAGTATACTGTGCTACAGGGTTGGTATTTTGTCAGACAGTGGGTATACTGTGTTACAGGGTCAGTATTCTGTCAGACAGCGAGTATACTGTGCTACAGGGTCAGTATTCTGTCAGACAGCGAGTATACTGTGCTACAGGGTTGGTATTTTGTCAGACAGTGGGTATATTGTGTTACAGGGTCAGTATTCTGTCAGACAGTGGGTATACTGTGCTACAGGGTCGGTATTCTGTCAGATAGTGGGTATACTGTGGTACAGGATCAGTATTCTGTCGGACAGTGGGTATACTGTGCTCCAGGGTCAGTATTCAGTCAGACAGTGGGTATACTGTGGTACAGGATCAGTATTCTGTCAGACAGTGGGTATACTATGCTACAGGGTCAGTATTCTGTCAGACAGTGGGTATACTGTGCTACAGGGTCGGTATTCAGTCAGACAGTGGGTATACTGTGCTACTGGGTCTGTATTCTGTCAGACAGTGGGTATACTATGCTGCAGGGTCAGTATTCTGTCAGACAGTGGGTATACTATGCTACAGGGTCTGTATTCTGACAGACAGTGGGTATACTGTGCTACAGGGTCGGTATTCAGTCAGATAGTGGGTATACTGTGGTACGGGATCAGTATTCTGTCAGACAGTGGGTATACTGTGCTACAGGGTCAGTATTCTGTCAGACAGCGGGTATACTATGCTACAGGGTCAGTATTCTGTCAGACAGTGGGTATACTGTGCTACAGGGTCAGTATTCTGTCAGACAGTGGGTATACTATGCTACAGGGTCAGTATTCTGTCAGACAGTGGGTATACTGTGGTACAGGATCAGTATTCTGTCAGACAGTGGGTATACTATGCTACAGGGTCAGTATTCTGTCAGACAGTGGGTATACTGTGCTACAGGGTCTGTATTCTGACAGACAGTGGGTATACTGTGCTACAGGGTCGGTATTCAGTCAGATAGTGGGTATACTGTGGTACGGGATCAGTATTCTGTCAGACAGTGGGTATACTATGCTACAGGGTCGGTATTCTGTCAGACAGTGGGTATACTGTGCTACAGGGTCGGTATTCTGTCAGACAGTTGGTATACTGTGTTACAGGGTTGGTATTCTGGCAGACAGTGGGTATACTGTGCTACAGCGTCGGTATTCTATCAGACAGTGGGTATACTGTGCTACAGGGTCAGTATTCTGTCAGACAGTGGGTATACTGTGCTACAGGGTCGGTATTCTGTCAGACAGTTGTTATACTGTGCTACAGGGTCGGTATTCAGTCAGACAGTGGGTATACTGTGCTACAGGGTCGGTATTCTGTCAGACAGTGAGTGTACTGTTCTACAGGGTCGGTATTCAGTCAGACAGTGGGTATACTGTGCTCCAGGTCTGTATTCTGTCAGACAGAAATGTAATGCCACTGTTAGTTTATCAAACAAAATATCTCCAAGAATCAGAGAATCAGACGCCCGTCACTCCTCAATTGTACATGCCATCGGGCTGAACAAAGTCCTTTCATATTCTCACCCATTACTTCTGTTGGATTAACCTCTAACCGTGGAATCGTTGTTGGTTGTTGATATTTGCCTCAATCTCAGGGGCTACTGCTGGGCTGTCTCTGTCCTCACCTTGTGAGGGGAGCCCCGGTACAGTGTTGTCACCACAGCTGCCTCTGTGAGAGGGAGAATCAGGCCATGGTCACAAATGTGGTCTCAGGGCCGCAGACTGACAGGTTACAGGAGTGAGGATTCCTCGTGAAATGGATAAAGACAGTGCCTGCCACTCCCTGCACCGGCTTTCTCACAGCTCGGTACAGCCAACAGTGATAACTTCATTTATGTAGTGCCTTTTACAACCCTGGCATGTTCCGAAGCATCCTGACAGCGTCTGAACGTGCTGGTTTATACTGCAGGAAATGCAGCAGGTGATCTGAGCACTGGAAGATCCCACAAACTGCAATCAGGTAACTTTTAGTGAAGGCTCACAGTATGGGGCCCATGATGACACCGAGACACTCACTGCCCTTCTGTGAGATAGCCATGGGACCTTGCTGCCCTTCTGTGAGATAGCCATGGGACCTTGCTGCTCTTCTGTGAGATAGCCATGGGACCTTGCTGCCCCTCTGTGAGATAGCCATGGGACCTTGCTGAGTGACCAAGGGTTGGTCGCGGACAGTGAAGACCCCTCCCTTCTGGTTTCATGTTCTGTTTGATCCCCAGTTTATCCCACACCCATTAATCATTCAGAAACCCATAGGAACACTGTTCACCAGTCAATATTGCCATAGAAACACCACTGAACACTTCAGTGTCTCCATGGCAATGCTTTTTGACAGCACACATCTCCATAGCAACACCACCTCAAAAAAGAATCAATCACATTGCTCATAAATGTTTAATCCTCCAAGTGCACCCGGGACTGTGCACAGCAATGACTGTAAACCAACTGGTCAGGAACCAATCGTTTGTGCTCAGAGGGAACAGAACTGTGATGGCTTCCTTAGCCAAAGATCACAAAGACGCGTTTTGTGCAGACTCCCACTTTGTGTACAAGAGAGCGTCACTTGATATTCTCTGGGTATTTATCCTGCCCTCCCCTGGTCTGCAGTGACCCATTTGAGAAACAGCTTTTTTAGATTACTTCCAGTGTGGAAACAGGCCCTTCGGCCCAACAAGTCCACACCGACCCGCCAAAGAGTAACCCACCCATACCCCTTATTCCTTCCAGCTTGGCGAACAGAACCACAACAACGGACACCCGAGCTACAAATCTTCAACCAGACTTTATTTACCCCTTACCTAACACTACAGGCTATTTAGCTTGGCCAATTCACCTGACCCGCACATCTTTGTGACTGTGGGAGGAAACCGGAGCACCCGGAGGAAACCCACGCAGACACGGGGAGAACGTGCAAACTCCACACAGTCAGTCGCCTGAGTCGGGAATTGAACCCGGGTCTCAGGCGCTGTGAGGCAGCAGTGCTAACCACTGTGCCACCGTGCCGCCCACCATGCAGCTCCTCAGCATCAACAACAAATGCATTTATATAGCACCTGCTAACATTATACACTGTCCCAAGGTGCTGCACAGGTGTATTGCCAAAAGCACATTCACACACACTGAAGGTAAATACGAGGACACAATGATCAAATGCTTGGAAACATCATGAGGTCAGAGCTCAGAGGACAGCAGAGTCCTGGACAGGTCTGAGATTCTGCCTGCACTCGTGCTGAAATGTCGGAGAGGACACAACGGCTTTAAACACAGTAAGATCCCACAAACTAATGTGGTTGGAAGAAAATATTGGGCAGCACAGTGGGGAGAAGATCCCCTTGTTTCAGTTTGTGCTGGAGGATCTTTTATTGTCACCTGAAACAATGAATGGGAGCTGAGATTAATCTCTCATTCAAATATCATAGAGCAAGCAATGCAACACTGTCTCAGCACTGACCCTCCGACAGTGCGGCACTCCCTCAGCACTGACCCTCCGACAGTGCGGCACTCCCTCAGCACTGACCCTCCGTCAGTGCCTACCCACTCAGCACTGACCCTCCGACAGTGCAGTGCTCCCTCAGCACTGACCCTCCGTCAGTGCCTACTCACTCAGCACTGACCCTCCGACAGTGCAGTGCTCCCTCAGCACTGACCCTCCGACAGTGCCCACTCCACCAGCACTGACCCTCCGACAGTGCCCACTCCACCAGCACTGACCCTCCGACAGTGCGGCACTCCCTCGGCAGTGACCCTCTGACAGTGCGGCACTCACTCAGCACTGACCCTCCGACAGTGCCCACTCCCTCAGCACTGACCCTCCGACAGTGCCCACTCCACCAGCACTGACCCTCCGACAGTGCCCACTCCACCAGCACTGACCCTCCGACAGTGCCCACTCCACCAGCACTGACCCTCCGACAGTGCGGCACACCCTCAGCACTGACCCTCCGACAGTGCAGCACTCCCTCAGCACTGACCCTCCGACAGTGCAGCACTCCCTCAGCACTGACCCTCCGACAGTGCAGCACTCCCTCAGCACTGACCTTCCGTCAGTGCCTACTCCCTCAGCACTGACCCTCCGACAGTGCGGCACACCCTCAGCACTGACCCTCCGAAAGTGCCCACTCCACCAGCACTGACCCTCCGACAGTGCGGCACTCCCTCAGCAGTGACCCTCTGATAGTGCGGCACTCCCTCAGCACTGACCCTCCGACAGTGCGGCACACCCTCAGCACTGACCCTCCGAAAGTGCGGCACTCTCTCAGCACTGACCCTCTGACAGTGCGGCACGCCCTCAGCACTGACCCTCTGACAGTGCAGCACTCCCTCAGCACTGACCCTCTGACAATGCGGCGTTCCCTCTTCACTGACCCTCTGACAGTGCGGCACTCCCTCAGCACTGATCCTCCGACAGTGCGGCACTCCCTCAGCACTGACCCTCCGACAGTGCGGCACTCCCTCAGCACTGACCCTCTCACAGTGCAACCCTCAGCACTGACCCTGCGACAGTGCAGTGCTCCCTCAGCACTGACCCTGCGACAGTGCCCACCCCCTCAGCACTGACCCAATGACAGTGCGGCACCCCCTCAGCACTGACCCTCCGACAATGCAGAGCTCCCTCAGCACTGACCCTCTGACAATGCCTACCCCCACACCACTGACCTCTGACAGTGCGGCACTCCCTCAGCAATGACCCTCTGACTGTGCAGCACACCCTCAGTACTGACCCTCTGACAGTGCAGCACTCCCTCAGTACTGACCCTCTGACAGTGCGGCGCTCCCTCAGCACTGATACTCCCACAGTGCAGCACTCCCTCAGCAATGACCCTCCGACAGTGCCCACTCCACCAGCACTGACCCTCCGACAGTGCGGCACTCCCTCAGCACTGACCCTCCGACAGTGCGGCACTCCCTCAGCAGTGACCCTCTGACAGTGCGGCACGCCCTCAGCACTGACCCTCTGACAGTGCAGCACTCCCTCAGCACTGGCCCTCTGACAATGCGGCATTCCCTCTTCACTGACCCACTGACAGTGCGGCACTCCCTCAGCACTGATCCTCCGACAGTGCGCCATTCCCTCAGCACTGACCCTCCGACAGTGCGGCACTCCCTCAGCACTGACCCTCCGACAGTGCAGCACTCCCTCAGCACTGACCCTCTCACAGTGCAACCCTCAGCACTGACCCTGCGACAGTGCAGTGCTCCCTCAGCACTGACCCTCCAGCACTGACCCTCCGACAGTACCCACCCCCTCAGCACTGACCCTCTGACAGTGCGGCACTCCCTCAGCACTGACCCTCCGACAATGCAGAGCTCCCTCAGCACTGACCCTCTGACAGTGCCTACCCCCACACCACTGACCTCTGACAGTGCAGCACTCCCACAGCACTGACCCTCTGACAGTGCAGCACTCCCTCAGCACTGACCCTCCGACAGTGCGGCACTCCCTCAGCACTGACCCTCCGACAGTGCGGCACTCCCTCAGCACTGACCCTCCGACAGTGCAGCATTCCCTCAGCACTGACCCTGCGACAGTGCAGTGCTCCCTCAGCACTGACCCTCCGACAGTGCCCACCCCCTCAGCACTGACCCTCTGACAGTGCGGCACTCCCTCAGCACTGACCCTCCGACAATGCAGTGCTCCCTCAGCACTGACCTTCTGACAGTGCCCACCCCCTCACCACTGACCTCTGACAGTGCGGCACTCCCTCAGCAATGACCCTCTGACTGTGCGGCACACCCTCAGTACTGACCCTCTGACAGTGCAGCACTCCCACAGCACTGACCCTCCGACAGTGCGGCATTCCCTCAGCACTGACCCTCTGACAGTGCAGCACTCCCTCAGCGCTGACCCTCCGACAGTGCGGCACTCCCTCAGCACTGACCCTCCGACAGTGCGGCACTCCCTCAGCACTGACCCTCTGACAGTGCAGCACTCCCACAGCACTGATCCACCGACAGTGCAGCACTCCCTCAGCACCGACCCACCGACAGTGCGGCACTCCCTCAGCACTGACCCTCTCACAGTGCAGCCCTCAGCACTGACCCTGCGACAGTGCAGTGCTCCCTCAGCACTGACCCTCCGACAGTGCGGAACTCACTCAGCACTGACCTCTGACAATGCGGCACACCCTCAGTACTGACGCTCTGACAGTGCGGCACTTCCTCAGTGCTGACCCTCTGACAGTGCAGCACTCCCTCAGCACTGACCCTCCTACAATGCAGTGCTCCCTCAGCACTGACCCTCTGACAGTGCCCACCCCCTCACCACTGACCTCTGACAGTGCGGCACACCCTCAGTACTGACCCTCTGACAGTGCAGCACTCCCACAGCACTGACCCTCCGACAGTGCGGCATTCCCTCAGCACTGACCCTCCGACAGTGCGGCACTCCCTCAGCACTGACCCTCCGACAGTGTGGCACTCCCTCAGCACTGACCCTCTGACAGTGCGGCATTCCCACAGCACTGATCCACTGACAGTGCAGCACTCCCTCAGCACTGACCCACCGACAGTGCGGCACTCCCTCAGCACTGACCCTCTCACAGTGCAGCACTCCCTGAGCACTGACCCTCCGACAATGCTGTGCTCCCTCAGCACTGACCCTCCGACAGTGCCTACCCCCTCACCACTGACCTCTGACAGTGCGGCACTCCCTCAGCACTGACCCTCTGACAGTGCAGCACTCCCTCTGCACTGACCCTCTGACAGTGCGGCACTCCCTCAGCACTGACCCTCTGACAGTGCAGCACTCCCTTTGCACTGACCCTCTGACAGTGCAGCACTCCCTCAGCACTGACCCTCTGACAGTGCGGCACTCCCTCAGCACTGACCCTCTGACAGTGCGGCACTCCCTCAGCACAGACCCTCTGACAGTGCGGCACTCCCTCAGCACTGACCCTCTGACAGTGCGGCACTCCCTCAGCACTGACCCTCTGACAGTGCGGCACTCCCTCAGCACTGACCCTCTGACAGTGCGGCACTCCCTCAGCACTGACCCTCTGACAATGTGGCTCTCCCTCAGCACTGAACCTCTGACAGTGCGGCACTCCCTCAGCACTGACCCTCTGACAATGCGGCACTCCCTCAGCACTGACCCTCCGACAGTGCGGCACTCCCTCAGCACTGACCCTCCAACAGTGCGGCACTCCCTCAGCACTGACCCTCTGACAGTGCGGCACTCCCTCAGTGCTGAGTCTCCAACAGTGCGGCATTCCCTCAGCACTGACCCTCCAACAGTGCGGCACTCCCTCAGCACTGACCCTCTGACAGTGCGGCACTCCCTCAGCACTGACCCTCCCACAGTGCGGCACTCCCTCAGCTCTGACCCTCCGATAGTGCGGCACTCCCTCAGTACTGACCCTCTGACAGTGCAGCACTCCCTCAGTACTGACCCTCTGACAGTGCGGCATTCCCTCAGTACTGACCCTCTGATGCTAATGCTCTCTGTTTTGGTGAATACCTTGTTCTCACCTCTCAGCAGTGAGTTCCTGACCCACTGTCTCTGAGGAGAAAGGCATCTGACTGAGCTGTCGCTGACAGCCCCGTGCTCCAGTGACCGAGCAGCCCTGGTTGTTGTTACCACGTGGCTGTGTGTAAGGTCACAAGGAGCCAACCTTTCCTACATTGTCCCATTTTCCTGAACCGCCCCACTGCCTCTCCAAACGTTTGCGAACCTTGGGCAGTGTTACAACAACAACTTGCATTCATATAGTAATGGAATTGTACAGCATAGAAAGAGACCCTTTGGTTCAATTTGGCGGACCAGATATCCTAATTTAATCTAAACCCATTTGCCAGCACTTGGCCATTCCTTCTCCATCCTTCCTATTAATTTACCCATCTATATGCCTTTTAAATGCTGTAATTGTACCAGCCTCCACCACATCCTCTGACTGCTCATTCCATACACCTACCACCCTCTGCGTGAAAACGTTGCACCTTAGTTCCCTTTTATATCTTTCCCCTCTCACCCTAAACCTGTGCTGTCTAGTCCTGGACTCCCCCACCTCAGGGAAAAGACCTTGTCTATTTACCCTATCCGTGCCCCTCATGATTTTATAAACCTGGTTATTAAAGGGAGTGGGTAAAAAAATGAGGTCTGCAGATGCTGGAGATCACAGTTGAAAATGCGTTTCTGGTTAAAGCACAGCAGGTCAGGCAGCATCCAAGGAATAGGAAATTCGACGTTTCGGGCATAAGCCCTTCATCAGGAATCTGATGAAGGGCTTATGCCCGAAACGTCGAATTTCCTATTCCTTGGATGCTGTCTGACCTGCTGCGCTTTAACCAGCAACGCATTTTCAACTATTAAAGGGAGTATTTGAGGTGAACACTGGATATGTTTAAGGGGCGGAAGAATAAATCTGAGAGAGAAGGGACAGGGGATAGAGTGTCAGAGATAAGGAACAAGAGAGGAGGTCCCTGTCCAGAATAAACACCAGCATGGATTGTTTGGGCCAAATGGCCTGGTGCTGAGTTGTAGACTTGATGTAAGTTGCTGGCACTGACCAAGTCTCAGCTCCCTGCAAAGTGACCCGATAGTGTCAAGCTCACCATTAACTCGCGGAATCACTGACCCAGATAACGTTTATAATTATTCAGCAATGAAATAATTGGAGAAACGACCTTGAGACAATTACATTAACTAAAATATCATGAACATAAATGAATCAATGAGTCTGTAATGAAATCCTATTTTCAAAAAAAATTAAATACATTCTGTCTTTGTTTTCCTGGGTAAGGAGTGTCAGTTACAAACAAACTCTGTCTCTCTCACTGGACCAAGTTCAAAGTCAATCTCAATCCTTTTATCGGCTTGTTTCAACATTAACATAATGATGACATTTTTAATGGGATCCAGAAGTTAATTCTTTCATTCTGGTGTCAAATTCCTTTAACAGAATAGAATTTGAATTTGTTACCTGGTGTTTGTAATGGTGCTCACTCTCACATTAATCCTAACCCTACCCCAAACCCCAAATCTAACCCTATTCCTAAACCTAACCCCTAACCCTAACCCTAATCCTAACCCTGACCCAATTCCTATCACCAATACTAATCCTATCCTCAACCTACCCTCGACCTCTTCATCTCCAACTACCACCATGACATTGACTGCCCCAACCTATTGACCCCTATCATCCACTCCAACCTCTCACCCTCACAGTGTCACTCCCCACTCCCTACACTCTAACCCCAACCTCACCATTAAACCAGTAGACAAGGGAGGGGGTGGGCACAGTGGTAGTTTGGCGCACTGACCTGTACACTGCTGAAGCCAGGCGCCAACTCGCCCCTCGACCATGACCTCACCTCCCACCACCAAACCGTCATCTCCCAGACCATCCACAACCTCATCACCTCAGGGGATCTCCCATCCACAGCCTCCAACCTTGTAGTCCAGGGACCCTGCACTGCCTGGTTCTACCTTCTACCCCAAATTCACCAACCTGACTACCCCGGCCGACCCATCGTCTCAGCCTGCCCCACCAAACCTATCTTTGCACACCGTCCTGTCCCACTCGGTCCAGGATCTCCCCACATACATTCAGGACACCACCTACGCCTCCACCGCCTCTTTGATTTTTGGTTCCCCTGGCCCAAGCCCACCGCGACCTGGACCACACCTCCTCCCAAACCCCCGCGGTAAAAATGCTATCCCTTATTTCCAATTCCTCTGCCTCTGCCACATCCGCTCCAAGGACAAGCTATTCCACTCCAGGGCATCCCAGATGGCCTCCTGTTTCAAGGACCACAATTTCCCCTCCTACATGATCTCCAACGTCCTCCAGCGTATCTCCTCCATTTCCCGCACCTCCACCCTTGAACCCCACCCTTCCAACCGCAACAAGGACAGAAATCCCTCCCCCCCACGCCCCCCCCCCCCCCCCCCCAGGTTCTCACCTTCCACCACACCAACCTCCGGAACATCGCATCACCCTCAACAATTTCCACCACCTACAATCAGACTCCACCATCAGGGATATATTTCCCTCCCCACCCCTATCTGCACTCCACAGAGACCATTGCCTCCATGTCTCCCTTATTAGGTCCACCAGCTCCCCCCCCCTCCCAGCCCTCCCCCTGCCACTGCAAGAGGTGTAAAACCTGTGCCCACACCTCCCCCTCACCTCCATCCAAGGCCCCAAAGAATCTTCTCACATCCAGCAGCAATTTTCCTGCACATTCACCCACCACATGTCCGTTGCTCTCGGTGTGGTGGCCTCTACATCAGGGAGACAGAACGCCAACTCACAGAACATTTCAGGGAACATCTCTGGGACACACGCACTAACCAACCCAACCACCCTGAGGCCAACCACTTCAACTCCCCGTCCCACTCCCCCAAGGACATGCAAACCCTGGGCGTCCTCCACCGCCGAATCCCAATCCATCCAACACCTCGAGGAAGAAAACCTCATCATCTGCCTTGGAACCCTCCAACCACAAGGCATCAGCATCGATTTCACCAGTTTCCTCATCTCCCCTCCCCCCACCTTATTCCAGATCCAACCCTCCAACTTGGCAACTCCACTCTCACGACCTGTTCTATCTGTCCATCTTCCTTCCCTCCTATCAGCTCCACCCTCCATTCCAACCAATCACCATCTACCCCCGACACCTGCATTTAACTATTACCTTCCCAACTACCTTCCGCACAGCCCCACAATCCCTCCTATTTATCTCTCAGCCCCTTTCCCCCCTGATGTTCCTGATGACGTTGATTTTCCTGCTGCTCGGATGCTGCCTGACCTGCTGTGCTTTTCCAGCACCACACTTTTGGACCCAATGCTTGTCCATAATCCTAACACTATCCCTTTCTCCATCCCTAACCCTGACCCCAACTCTCAACTCTCCTCTTAGCTTTCTACCTCTTACCTTGAATCTTTGCTCCCTGGTTATTGTCTGCTCTACTGATGAAAGGCAGCCTTCCTACCCACCCTATCCACACCCCTTGTTATCCTCAATCAAGTCCCATCTCAACCGTCAATGCTCCAAGGAAAACATTCCCATTTGATCTGATCCTGTAGCTGATATTGGTGAATGTTCTCTCTCATGCAATCACATCCCTCCTGTGTAAGGTGGTGACCAGTTCCCATTGTTTCCATGCGGGTTTGTTCATTCAGATCAATTCATGCCAGGTCTCAAGTTATTTCTTCCAGTCGGGTTTATTAAGACTGTAAGCATGGTGAGAGTGCAATGCAGCTCCCCGCTCTGACTTACTCCAGTTCCAACCCTCTAGCGGAGTCTTGCTCTCACAAGTGCTGAGGTGATAGTTATATCGTCGAGGGCTCACTAAAGCCTAACACTACCCACCATCAGAACCCTGACTTGGAGAGTTAACAAGGATAAAGTGCTGTGTGAGACATGTCCCTCTGTATATCACAGAAGGAGCAGTTAATACCATAAGGAACTGATGAGGAATTCAATCATTCGGAGAGAGATGAATATTCCATCGAAATGAATATTGCACCATCTCTGATAATCATCACTGCTGTTTCAATGACTCTCAGGCTTGTAACTGGAAGATATGTGATACCAGGGAAGCAGATCAGAACAGAGTGGTGCTGGAAAAGCACTGCCGGTCAGGCAGCGTCCGAGGAGCAGGAAAACCGATGTTTCGGACAAAAGCCCTTCATCAGGACTGAAGGCAGGAGCCTCCAGAGTGGAGTGATCCTGGAATCCTGAGCCGAGTTTCCAGCCCCATTCTCGCACCATCACTCTCAGTTTGTTTTTACCTCTGTAACTACCCCGACAGCACCCCTCCCTCAGCCTCTTCATCCTCCAGTACTCACTTTTCCAATTCCAGGTTCCAACCGCCCAGAATCCAGAGATCATCCAGGAATCTGCTGCTCTTGCCCTGAAACACATTAGGTGCAGCCCATCTGTTCCCCCTGTTCTCACTGACTGACACTAGGCTCCTGTCACAGCAATGCTGCATTTCAAAATTCTCAGCCCAGTATTTTCCCTCCTGATCTCTATGAACATCTTCAGACCTCTGACTGGCTGATTTCTCTCTGCTGCTCTAATTCCATTTCCTCGCACATCACAATTTTCATTTTTCTGCTGTTGATGATTTTCACAACCTGAGTGCCGCCATCTCTGAAATCCTCCTCCATCTCCTCAGAAGATGCTTCTTAAAGCTCATCTCCACTACATAAATGATTTGATTAGACTTACAGTGTGGAAACAGGCCCTTCGGCCCAACAAGTCCACACTGACCCGCCGAAATGCAACCCACCCATACCCCTACATTTACCCCTTACCTAACACTACGGGCAATTTAGCATGGCCAATTCACCTGGCCCGCACATCTTTGTGACTGTGGGAGGAAACCGGAGCACCCGGAGGAAACCCACGCAGACACGGGGAGAACGTGCAAACTCCACACAGTCAGTCGCCTGAGTTGGGAATTGAACCCGGGTCTCAGGCGCTCTGAGGCAGCAGTGCTAACCACTGTGCCACCGAGCCGCTTGTAAGCATAGGAGGTATAGTTAGTAAGTTTGCAGATAACACCAAAATTGGAGGTGTGTGGACAGCGAAGAGGGTTACCTCAGATTACAACAGGATCTGGACCAGATGGGCCAATGATCTGAGAAGTGGCAGATGGAATTTAATTTAGATAAATGTGAGGTGCTGCATTTTGAGTAAGAAAAACAGAGCGGGATGTACACACTTAATGGTAAGGTCCTGGGGAGTGTTGATGAACAAAGAGACCTTGGAGTCTGTATCACCTGCCCTTTGTGGAGAAGTTTATGAAGAAAAACACCTTTGACCACAAGTCCATCAGGAAGTGGTCAGCACATGATGTCCTTGAGACCCTTTGGGAAAAGGAGAGGGTGGATCCTATCGAGTGGTTCCCTGAGCAGACTGTCAAAGCCATTTGGCAGAATGCCTCATCGCCAGAACTTTCCAACAAGCACCAAGACATGGCTTGGCTGGTGGTGAGAAGGGCTCTGCATGTGAGATCCTTTATGCACGCCCGGACTCTCAGCCGCACCGCACGCTGTCCTCGAAGCGGCTGTGGGGGGGGACGAGACTGTCACACACCTCCTTCTGGAATATGCCTACGCAGAGGAAGTCTGGAGAGGAATGCAGTGGTGTTTGTCGAGGTTCATCCCAAGCAGAGCCGTGACGCGGGACTCCGTGCTCTACGGCCTGTTCCCCGGGACGCACACCGAGACGAACATCAACTGCGCCTGGAGGATCATCAACTCGGTGAAGGACGCTGTCTGGGTGGTCCGAAACCTGTTGATCTTCCAGCTGAAGGTGTTGACCCCGACTGAGTGTTGCAGACTGGCACATTCCAAGGTCCAGGATTACTGTTGAGGGACGCGCTGAAGCTTGGGGCAGCTGCCGCCAAGGCGCGGTGGGGAAAGACCACTGTGTAACATCTGCCTGTCTAAAGAAGAACAGGGGGCCCACGCAGTCATTTGGGCTCTGCTGACGCCTCAGCTCAATATATGGGCACATAAGTGATAAACGTACAGATCTGTATATAAGAATGATAAATTCTGATCTCTGTGTGTAAATGTTTACGTATGTATGGCATGACCAACTGTACAGACCATCAAATTATTTTATGAGTAGAGTATATTTTTGAAATAAAAAAAACAAAGAGACCTTGGAGTGCAGGTTCATAGCTCCTTGAAAGTGGAGTCACAGGTAGATAGGATAGTGCAGAAGGCATTTGGAATGCTTTCCTTTATTGGTCAGAGTATTGAGTACAGGAGTTGGGAGGTCATGTTACGGCTGTACAGGACATTGGTTAGGCCAATGTTGGAATATTGCGTGCAATTCTGGTCTCCTTCCTATCGGAAAGATGTTGTGAAACTTGAAAGGCTTCATAAACGATTTACAAGGATGTTGCCAGGTTTGGAGGATTTGAGCTATCGGGAGAGGCTGAACAGCCTGGGGCTGTTTTCCCTGGAGCATCGGAGGATGAGGGGTGACTTCATAGAGGTTTAAAAAATTATGAAGGACATGGATAGGATAAATAGACAAAGTCTTTTCCCTGGGGTCAGGGAGTCCAGAACTAGAAGGCAGAGGTTTAGGGTGAGAGGGGAAAGATATAAAAGAGACCTAAAGGGCAACTTTTTCACACAGAGGGTGGTACGTGTATGGAATGAGCTGCCAGAGGAAGTGGTGGAGGCTGGTACAATTGCAACATTTAAGAGGCATTTAGATGGGTGTATGAATAGGAAGGGTTTGGAGGGATATGGGCCGGGTGCTGTCAGGTGGGACTAGATTGGGTTGGGATATCTGGTCGGCATGGACGGGTTGGACTGAAGGGTCTGTTTCCATGCTGTACATCTCTATGACTCTATGAGTCTAACTGAACTATTGGACATTGGTCCGAATTTTATTTTGGTTTGACATCACATTTTGTTTGAACTGCTTCTTTCAAGCACCCGCCTCAGGCATTTTACTAAGGTGCTATACAAATGAAAATTATGACCATCAGACCATAAGAAATAGGAACAGGAGCTATCCCTCTGGCCCGTTAAGCCTACTCTGCCATTCAACAGGATCATGGCTGATCCAACATTCCCCACACCCACTTCCCTGCCCTTTCCCTGTAACCCTTGATTCCCCGACTGATCAAGAATCTGTCTCAGCCTTAAATAAATATAAAGACTCTGCCCCCACAGCTCTCTGTAGCAAGGAATTACAAAGACTCACCCTCAGAGAGGAAATTCCTCCTCATCTCAGTCTTAAATTGATGCCCCTTTACCCCTAGAGTGTGCCCCCTGGTCCTAGACTCTCCCTGAGGGGAAACATCCTCTCAGCATTGACCCTGTCAGGCCCCTTAAGAATTCTAAAGGTTTCAATAAGATCATCTCTCATTCTTTTAAGTCAGAAGTCACATGACACCAGGTTCTAGTCCAACAGGTTTATTTGGAAGCACTAGCTTTCGGAGCGCTGCCCCTGATGAAGGAGCAATGCTCCGAAAGTTAGTGCTTCCAATTAAACCTGTTGGATTATAACCTGGTGTTGTGTAATCTCTCAAAGGTTCCTTTGTCAATCAGTGACCGTGAAACAAGAACCCTAAGAAAAAGAGAAGATTTGACAGCTGGCTGGTTTTGAAATTTGAATTTTTTAGTAAATCTTAATCAGGGATTTTATCGGACCAGTCTTTTCAAAGGGGGAATAAAAGATAGGTTAGAGAAAGGAGTTGTAAACAGTTATTAATTAATATTTTATGTTAGAATTAAAGAACAAAGTTCTTAAATTTTTTGTACTTTAAGTAGTGACTTAAGTAGTGACCAAGAATCCAAGTTCTTGGCTTCTTGAATGTTAACAGATTACAGCATGGGTTAAATCATTCCTGTGCTGCAGGTTTAAATTAGCGGGCGGGGAGGAGGTGTTGTAACAGTTTGGAGGCTCAGCGTTAGGATTTGAATTGGTTTAAACAGATTTGAATAGATTTGGGGCTGTGAAAACTCCCAGCAGATTTAAACACTTGCAGGTTAGTGTCCTAGATATTTAAATAAAACATAAAATCCATTTAATTTTGGTGACTTGTGGTTGATTAAATTAAAGAGAGAGAAATGGCTCTTAAAATTGCTAAAGAGATTCTGGGATTTGAAGATGATTTTCAAATTTGCCAGAAAGTTTAGAAGGAAAGAAAAAGGCTATACTTCTGGAATTAGCAAAGAAGTTAGATTCGGGTTTAACCAAGGACAAAGGTAAAGCTGAAATTGTAAAGGAATTGGAAAATGGAGTTAGAACATAAACAAAGGGAGAGAGAAAGAGAGAAAAAGGGAGAGAGAAGGTTCTTATCTGAGCAAGGAGAGAGAGAGAGAAAATAAAGGGAAAGACAAAGAGAGAAAGAATTTGAACTTGAGAAGTCGTGACTTAATCAGCAAAGTCATGTTAACAGAATGGAGATTAAAAGAGAAGATAGTGATATATATATAAATATGTCAAAACTCTGCCACATTTTGATGAGAAAGACGTTGAAGCCTTCTTTATTTCATTTGAAAATTGGCTCGGCAGATGGGGTGGTCCAAGGATTTGTGGGTGATGCTCGTTCAGACTAAATTGGCAGGCAGAGCTAGTGAGGTATTTGCCACGCTGTCAGAAGAGGGGTCAAGAGAGTATGAAGAGGTGAAACAGGCTATGTTAAGTGCTTGTGAAATGGTACCAGAAGAATATAGACAGCTGTTCAGAAACACAAAGAAGGAACCAGGTCAGACTTAAGTTGAGTTCTAAAGAATTAAACATAGTCACTTTGATCAATGGTTGTGTGCTTTAAAAATAGATAGGACCTTTGAGGCTCTAAGAGAGATTATTCTGCTGGAGGAGTTTAAAAACTCACTTCCAGATATGGTAAGAATTCACATTGAGGAACAGAAAGTTCAGGAAGTGAGAAGGGCAGCAGAATGAGCAGATGAGTACATGTTGGTGCATAAGACAAGCTTCCGGCAAGAATTTCATCCTGTGAGGGATAGAAGTTGGCAGAAGGTGAGATCCTGCACGATAAAACCAAGAGTACAGAACATAGAATATTCCAGCACAGTACAAGCCCTTTGGCCCTCGATATCACACCGTCCTGTGAAACCAATCTGAAGCCCATCTAATCTGTACTATTCCATTCTCATCCATATGCCAATCCAATGAGTCTACAACTAAGTCTACACCTGTTGCAGGCAGTGCGTTCCACGCCCCTACTACTCTCTGAGTAAAGAAACGACCTCTGACATCTGTCCTACATCTATCACCTCTCAATTTAAAGCTATGTCCCCATCTGAGAAAAAAGGCTCTCACTGTTCACCCTATCTAACCCTCCGACTATCTTTTATGTCTCAATTAAATCACCTCTCAACCTTCTCTCTAACAAAAAATACCCCAAGTCCCTCACGTTTTCCTCGTAAGACCTTCCTTCCATATCAGGCAACATCCTAGTAAATCTCCTCTGAACCCTTTCCAAAGCTTCCACATCCTCCATATAATGCGGTGACCAGAACTGTACGCAATACTCCAAGTGGGGGCGCACCAGAGTTTTGTACAGCTGCAACATGACCTCGTGGTTTCGAAACACAACCCCTCTATTAATAAAAACTAACAAACTATATTCCTTCAACAACCCTACCAACCTGGTTGAAACTTTGAGGGATCTATGTAGCTGGATAACAAAATCTCTCGGCTCATCTACACCACCAGGCATCTTCCCATTAGCCCAGTACTCTGCATTACAGTTACTCCTTCCAAAGTGAATCACCTCACACTTCTCCATATTAAACTCTATTTGCCACCTCCCAGCCCAGCTCTGCAGCTTATCTATGTCCCTCCATAACTTACAACATAGAGTCATAGAGTCAGAGAGATATACAGCATGGAAACAGACCCTTCCGTCCAACTCATCCATGCTGACCAGATATCCCAACCCAATCTAATCCCACCTGCCAGCACCCGGCCCATATCCCTCCAAATCCTTCCTGTTCATATACCCATCCAAATGCCTCTTAAATGTTGCAATTATACCAGCCTCCACCACTTCCTCTGGCAGCTCATTCCATACACGTACCACCCTCTGTGTGAAAAAGTTGCCCCATAGGTTTCTTGTATATCTTTCCCCTCTCATCCTAAACCTATGCCCTCCAGTTCTGGACTCCCCGATCCCAGGGAAAAGACTTTGCCTATTTATCCTATCCATGCCCCTCATAATTTTGTAAACCTCTATAAGGTCACCCCTCAGCCTTCAACGCTCCAGGGAAAACAGCCCCAGCCTGATCAGCCTCTCCCTATAGCTCAAATCCTCCAACCCAGCACGGTGGCACAGTGGTTAGCACTACTGCCTCACAGCGCCAGAGACCCGGGTTCAATTCCTGCCTCAGGCAACTGTCTGTGTGGAGTTTGTGCATTCTCCCCGTGTCTGCGTGGGTTTCCTCCGGGTGCTCCGATTTCTTCCCACAGTCCAAAAATATGCGGGTTAGGTGAATTAGCCATGCTAAATTGCCCATAGTGTTAGGTGTAGGGGAATGGGTCTGGGTGGGTTGTTTCTCAGAGGGTCAGTGTGGACTTGTTGGGCTGAAGGGCCTGTTTCCACACTGTAAGTAATCTAATCTAAATCCTGGCAACATCCTTGTCAATCTTTTCTGAACCCTTTCTAGTTTCACAATATCTTTCTGATAGGAAGGAGACCAGAATTGCACGCAGTGGCCTAACCAATGTCCTCTACAGACGCAACATGACCTCCCAACTCCTGTTCTCAATACTCTGGCCAATAAAGGAAAGCATACCAAATGCCTTCTTCACTATTCTATCTACCACTTTCAGCACTATCCAGAATTTTATCAACCTTAGTGTTGCCCGCAAATTTACGAACCCATCCTTCTACACCCACATCCAGGTCATTTATAAAAACGACAAACAGCAGTGGACCCAGAACAAATCCTTGTGGTACACCACTGGTAACTGAACTCCAGGATGAACATTTCCTATCAACCACCACCCTCTGTCTTCTTTCAGTTAGCCAATTTCTGATCCAAACTGCTAAATCACCCTCAATCCCATGCCTGTATATTTTGTACAATAGCCTGCCATGGGGAACCTTATCAAACGCCTTACTGAAATCCATATACACAACATCAACCACTTTTCCCTCATTCACCTGTTTGGTCACCTTCTCTAAGAACTCAATAAGGTTTGTGAGGCATGACCTACCCTTCACAAAACCGTGTTGAACATAGAACATAGAACATAGAACAATACAGCACAGAACAGGCCCTTCGGCCCACGATGTTGTGCCGAACATCTATCCGAGATTAAGCACCCATCCAGGTACCTATCCAATTGCCGCTTAAAGGTCGCCAATGATTCTGACTCTACCACTCCCACGGGCAGCACATTCCATGCCCCCACCACTCTGGGTAAAGAACCCACCCCTGACATCTCCCCTATACCTTCCACCTTTCACCTTAAATTTATGTCCCCTTGACTATGTTGACTATCCCTAATCAAATTATTCCTTTCTAGATGATGATAAATCCTATCTCTTATAACCTTTTCCAACCATTTACCCACAACTGAAGGAAGGCTAACTGGTCTATAATTTCCAGGGTTGTCTCTACTCCCCTTCTTGAACAAGGAGACATTTGCCATCTTCCAGTCTTCTGACACTATTCCTGTAGACAATAATGACATAAAGATCAAAGCCGATGGCTCTGCAATCTCCTCCCTGGCTTCCCAAAGGATCCTAGGATAAATCCCATCTGGCCCAGGGACTTACCTATTTTCACACTTTCCAAAATCTATAACACCTCCTCCTTGCGAACCTCAATCCCATCTAGTCCAGTAGCCTGTATCTCCGTATTCTCCTTGACAACATTGTCTTTTTCCAGTGTGAATACTGACAAAAAATATTCATATTTCCCCCTATCTCCTCGGACTCCACACATGACTTCCCACTACTATCCTTGATAAGCCCTAATCTTTCTCTAGTCATTCTTTTATTCCTGATACACCTTTAGAAAGCTTTAGGGTTTTCCTTGATCCTATCTGCCAACAACTTCTCATGTCCCCTCCTGGCTCTTCTGTGCTCTCTCTTTAGGTCTTTCCTGGCTAACTTGTAACTCTCAAGTGCCCTAACTGAGCCTTCACATCTCATCCTAATATAACCCTTCTTCTTCCTCTTGACAAGAGATTCAACTTCTTTAGTAAACCACAGCTCCCACATTGACCACTTCCTCCCTGCCTGACAGGTACATACTTATCAAGGACACGCAGTAGCTGTCCCTTGAATAAGCTCCACATTTCAATTGTGCCCATCCCCTGTTGTTTCCTTCTCCATCCTTTGCATCCTAAATCTTGCCTAATCGCATCATAATTGTCTTTCGCACAGCTATAACTCTTGGCCTGTGGTATACATCTATCCCTTTCCATCGCTAAAGTAAACATAATCAAATTGTGGTCACTATCACCAAAGTGCTCACCTACCTCCAAATCTAACACCCGGCCGGGTTCATCACCCAGTACCAAATCCAATGTGGCCTCGCCCCTTGTTGGCCTGTCTACGTACTGTGTCAGGAAACCCTCCTGCACACATTGGACAAAAACTGACCCATCTAAAGTACTTGAACTATAGTATTCCCAGTCAATATTTGGAAAGTCCCCCACAATAACTAACCTGTTACTCTCGCTCCTATCGAGAATCATCTTTACTATCCTTTCCTCTACATCTCTGGAACTATTTGGAGGCCTGTAGAAAACTCCCAACAGAGTGACCTCTCCTTTCCTGTTTCTAACCTCAGCCCATACTACCTCAGTAGACAAGTCCCCAAACGTCCTTTCTGCCACCGTAATACTGTCCTTGGCTAACAATGCCACACAAACCACCCCCCCATCCCCATCTCCTTTTACCATCTTCTCTGTTCTTACTGAAACATCTAAACCCTGGAACCTGCAACACCCATTCCTGTCCCTGCTCCATCCATGTCTCCAAAATGACCACAACATCGACGTCCCAGGTAACAGCCCATGTTGCAAGTTCACCCACCTTATTCCGGATGGTCCTGGCATTAAAATTGACACACTTTAGTCCAACCTCTTGCTTGCCAGTGTCCTCTTGTGACCTTGAAACCTCATTTCGGGCCTCCTTACTCTCAATCTCCTCCATACTCAAACTATAATTTAGGTTCCCATCCCCCTGCTGAATTAGTTTAAACCCACCCAAACAGCATTAACAAATTTCACCCCCAGCATATTGGTTCCCCTCTGGTTCAGGTGAAGACCATCCTGTTTGTAGAGGTCCCAGCTTCCCCAGAATGAGCCCCAAGCATCCAGGAATCCAAAACCCTCCCTCCTGTACCATCCCTGTAGCCACGAGTTCAACCCCTCTCTCTCCTTATTCCTCGCCTCACTAGCACATGACACGGGCAGCAAACCAGAGATAACAACTCGGTTTGTTCTAGCTCTAAGCTTCCAACCTGGCTCTCTGAATTTCTGACTTAAATCTCAATCCCTTTTCCTACCGATGTCGTTGGTGCCAATGTGGACCACGACTTGGGGCTGCTCCCCCTCCCCCGCAAGTATCCCGAAAACACAATCAGAGAACACTGGTGAATGTTTACTACATGTTAAAGAAGCCGAAGAGGGTGGAAAGGAGGTGAAATGCCTCAGGTGTTCCCACGGTGGTAAAGTGGGACAGGTAAAGTCACAGTGCTGGTCGTTAAAGAAAGGCACGGTGGGAAAAAATGTGGTAACAGAAACAAAGCCTGTGGCATTAGTGAAAGTAGTAAAGGAACCCCCAAGAAGACTCGAGGAACTGCAGGAGAGTGCACAGCCGAGGCAGGGGCAGGGGATGGTGTTAGTACCTGATCGTGACAAAGAATTTGTTTCTGTGGGCAAAGTTTACTCAGAAAGAATAGGGGGAGAAGGACAAGAAGCTATGATGTTAAGAGTGTAATGAAGTTGTGGGTGTACTGTACCTTGAAGAGAGTTAAAAGCTAGCAAAATGACCTGACAGCACCAAGTGTTCTCAATCAGGTAACAACATAATACTTGGTTGAAAGCTAGATTAGCTGGGTTGCCTGGAAATGACAAAACAGATTCAATTTCAGCCAATCAGTTTAAATTATACCCCAAAAAAACACCAAACTCCAATCCAGTTTGAATTTAGTATATTGACAATCTTAAAAGTCAATGACACCGTCAAATGCTTTGGGTGCATAAGACTGGGGAAAATTAAACAGTTGGGGGGAGAACTGCCAAGCCACCAGCATGTAAAGACTGTCTGAAAAATAGCTCTCTTAAAGGTACCTTTATCGATCAGTAACCTGTAAAGCAGAATCCCCAAGAAGAAAAGAAGACAGGAATACAAAGAATCGAAAACTGCCTGGTTTTGAGATAAGAAGATTTGTTTTGTAAACTTTAATTGGGATTTTTATTGGACAGTACTGTAGAGGGGAAAGTGAGTGAAGTTCGCCGATCATCTTAGTTCCCAAACTGGACGGGACTCAATGATTCTGCTTGGATTATCGAAAGGTCAATGCCGTTACAAAATCGGACTCATATCCAATTCCTAGATTGGAGGACTGTATCAAGAAAGTTGGACAAGCCAGTTACATCATCAAGTTGGACTTAATGCGTGGTTACTGGCAGGTATCTTTATCAGAGATGGTGAACATAATTTCTGCGCTTTAACCTCAAATGAGCTTTATCAGTTTAAAGTGATGCCCTTTGAAATGAAGAACACACCTGCCACATTCCAAAGACTCATGAACAGAGTTGTGGCTGGGTTAACAAACTGTGCAGTCTGTGTGGATGATGTGGTGATCTTTAGTAAGTCCTGGAAAGATCACAGGGTACAGTTGGCAGAGCTCTTTGAATGACTTTGAGAAGCAAAACTGGTGATAAACTTAAACAAAACAGAATTCACGAAAACAGAGGTGATATTCTTGGGACATTACATCAATCGTGAAAGGTTGACCACATGGAACACAAAGATGAAGGCCATTGAGGAATTTCCATGACCAACATCAAAGAAAGATGTGCTTCGATTGTTAGGACTCAGTGGATTCTATCAGAAGTTTGTTCCATCCTTCAGCGGTGTAGTGGCACCGTTAACTGGTTTGTGGAAGAAGAACATAAAGTTTTGGTGGACAGAATAATGCCAGGAGGTATTCGACCATTTGAAAGCAATATTAACTACCAAACCAGTTTCAGTTACACCAAACATTTCAAACCATTTAAAGTTGCCATGATGCTTGTGACGTAAGAGTTGGAGCTGTACTGCTACAGGAAGATGAGGATGGGATTGAACAGCCAGTTGGTTACTTTTTGAAGAAACTCAACATCCACCGGAGGAAATACTCCATGATAGAAAAAGAACCATTGAGTTTGGCCTTACATTTTAATGTGTACGTCACGAACAATGTGTCAGAGATGGTTGTGTACACGGATCACAATCCTCTTACATTCTTGTAACGCTTTAAAGACAAGAATATGAGACTATTTCATTGGAGTCTTATGTTACAGACTTTTAATTTTAAAATCGTGCATATAGCCAGTTGTAAGAATGTATTTGCTAATGCATTATCATGGATTTAACTGATGAGGTTTAGATGAGATCTGTATTTATCTGTTATATGTATGTCGGAAGAAGTTAAGGTGAACTTAGATTAAAGTTATCTCTATGTTATGGTAATGTGGCTAAAGAATAAGAAAAAAAAGCCATCTTTTCATTATAATAGTTCATTATTTCTTAAGTGGGGAGGTGTTATGAAGGTGTAGAGGGGTACTGTACCTTTAAGAGAGTTGGAGGACTTACCAAGCACACAGAGTGCTGGAGAATTTACAGTGTAACATGTGGTCTAGCAGCTAGCAGAACCTGGGTTGCTATGAGACAAAAACAAATTCTAATTTGGCCAATCACTTTAAATTATGCCCCAAGATACTAAACTCCAATCATGTTTGAATTTAGTGTTTTGGCAATATTAAAACCAATGAAGCGATCTGATACTTTGGAGTACAAGACCGGGAAAAGTTGAACAGTTGAGGGAGAACTGCCAAGCCACCAACATCTGCAGACTGCCTGCAGAATACCTGTTTTAAAGGTACCTTTAGCAATCAGTGACCTGTGAAACAAGAACGCTAAGAAGAAGAGAAGACAGAGGAAGGTATAAAGAGAAGATTTGACAGCTGGCAGGTTTTGAAATTTGAACTTTTTGGTAAACCTTAATCGAGGGTTTTATCAGACCAGTATTATAGAAGGGGAAAATAAAAGATAGGTTAGAGGAAGGAGTTATAAATAGTTGTAAGTTATTATTCTGTTAGGCTTAACGAATAAAGTTCTTAAATTTTTTGTACTTTAAATAGTGACTTTTGGGATAGTTCTTGGCCCCTAGGTTTTAACAGATTACAGCCCGGGTTAAATCATTTTTGTGTTGCAGGTTTAAATTAGTAGGGGGCGGGAGTTACCCTGTGTCATAACAATTCCTCATTCAAATATCTTTCTAAAGCAGAATCATTTCTGGGTCATTACCTGGCAGTTCATTCATTTTTTGACAGATAACATCTGAAGATATTCTCTGCTCCTGCTCAGAATCAGTGTCAGTCCCTCCGTTCCGATGAAGTATTTTGTTAGCAACTACAGTCCAACGTCTCTCTTTCTACAGGCTGCCTGCAGAAACAGAGGAAACAGTCATACATTTCCATTTAGCTTAGATTAGATTACCTACAGTGTGGAAACAGGCCCTTCGGCCCAACAAGTCCACACCGACCCGCTGAAGCACAACCCACCCATACCCCTACATTTACCCCTCTACCTAACACTACGGGCAATTTAGCATGGCCAATTCACCTGACCTGCACATCTTTGGACTGTGGGAGGAAACCGGAGCACCCGGAGGAAACCCACACAGACACGGGGAGAATGTGCAAACTCCACACAGTCAGTCACCTGAGTCGGGAATTGAACCCGGGTCTCAGGCGCTGTGAGGCAGCAGTGCTAACCACTGTGCCACCGTGCCGCCCACTATTCAATTCAGTTCAATTTCAATTCAATTCAGCTGATTCAGATCTTAAATTCACTCACTAATCTTAACACAATATCCACAATACAACAACATAACACAAGGAACTGCAGACGCTGGAGATCTGAAACAAAAACAGAAATTGCTGGAGAAACTCATCAGGTCAGGCAGCATCTATGGAGAGAAAACACACTTTTGACTGAAGTAACCCTGTCAATACAATTCATCTCCTTAAATCTCAGTCTGAATTCTGAAATTTTGAATTCACTCCCAGCCCTGAGGGAGGAGAGTTACTACATTTCTTCTTTGAGTAAATAACTGCTTCCTGACATCACCCATGAACAACACACGGTTTTAATTTTGAGGTTCTGCTCTCTATTCTAGACTTACCCATCAGGTGGAATTGTGATTCCCAGTTGCTGGGAAAGAAAAGAACTACCAGGAAGGATAAAATAAACTGGGGATTTTCTCTTTGGAATCCTGTCAGTGTGTTGAAAGCTGTGAGTGAGTTCAGCAGGGTTGGTGAGAGAATGTGGGAGGAACAAATGTTAAAAGATAGATTTATAGGACCCATGGGTTTATAAATGATGGCACAGAATATAAAAGCAAAGAAGACATGCTGCACTTTTACAAATCATTGGTCAGACCATATTTGGAATATTGTGTTCGGTTCTGGGCACCTTATTTAAGTTATAGACGTATAGGGTTATAGAGGTATACAGCCTGGAAACAGATCCTTCAATCCAACTAGTCCATGCTGACCATCTTCCCAAACCAAACCTGTCCCACTTGCCTGCATTTGGCTCCTAACCCTCCAAACCTTTCTTATTCATGTTCTTATCCGAACATCTTCTCAATGGTGTTACTGTATCCACATCCACCTCTGCCCCTGGCGATTCATTCCATATCCAAACCACTCTCTGTGTAAAACATTTGCCCTCATATCCTTTTTAAAACTTTCTCCTCTCATCTTCAAAATATTCCCCACAGTTTTGAACTCTCCCACCTGAGGGAAAAGACCTTTGCTATTCACCTTATCTATGCCCTTCACCTCTATAAGGCCACCCTGAAGCCTGCTGCGTTTCAGTGAAAAAGTCCCAGGCTGTCTTTATAACTCAAACTTTCCATTTCCTGGGAAACCTTTTCTGAACCCTCTTCAGTGTAATAACATTCTTCCTTTAGCAGGGTGTCCAGGGCTGTACACAGTACTACAGCAGGTGGCCTCACTGACATCTTGGTACAATCTCAACATGACATCCCCATCCCTATACTCAAAGGTCTGAGCAATGAAGGTAAGTGCGCTAAACACCTTCTTAACCACCCCGTCCACATGTGATGCAAATTGCAAAGAATTATGTTCCTGAACCATTATGTCTCTCTGTTCTGTAAATTACCCAGGATCCTAACATTAATTATACAAATCCTGCTCTTGTCTGTTTTACCAAAATGCAATACCTGGCATTTATCCAAATTAAACTCCATCTGCCACTCCTCAACCATTGACCCAATTGATCAAGATCTCTTTGTAATCTTAGATAGTTTTCTTCATTGTCCACTACACCACCAATTTTGGTGTCATCCGCAAACGTACTAACCAAGTCTCCTAAATTTTCATCCAAATTATTTATATAAATGACAAACAGTAGTGGATCCAGTTCCAATCCCTGGGGAACATGCCTGATTTTCAGACCAAAAAACAACCCTCGACAACCACTTTATGCTTCTGCTGTCGAGTCAATTTTGTATCCAATAGGCAAGTTCACCCTGAATCCCGAGTGATTTAACTTCACTAATTAGTCTAATATGTAGAACCCTGCTAAAGGATCTTAAAACAATTAAGTATGAAATATAATATTCCAAGAAAGAGCATGACCTGTTACAGAGGTCACTTCATTTGGATGTTATTGGGGAAATAAATGGACTGCAACACTATCCATTGAGTAAGAAAGGAAGAATGTTAAAGCCCTGGAGAGAGTGCAAAGGAAATTTATTGGAACAATACCATGAATGAGGGATTTCAGATATAAGGGAAGATTAGAGAGATTGGGTGTATCCTTCTTGGAGCAGTGTAGATGAAGAGGTGACCTCGTTGAGGTGTTAAAAGTTATGAACAGTTTTGACAGGGTATGGAAGGATATTCAGTTTCCATGAGTTGGTCAGTCAGTAACTAGGGGTCACCATTTTAAGATTGTCAACAAGAGAGCGAGGAGTGAGATGAGGACAATCTTCTTTACTCAGAGAGTTTTTAGAGTTGGAATGCGCTCCCTTGGAGAGTGGTGACAGCGGATTCCATAGGAGGTTTCAAAAGAGAGCAGGAGATATTTGTGTGACAGTGTGCGACTTTCAAGAGGTGATTTTGTCCTGGTTTTGTTTTTGAAGAGAGATTGAAAGGCAGAGGTGCTGAGCCGCCTGCTGAATACACTTGAGCAAACAGCTTGTGAGGCCTTGGGTTTTTTTAAAGTTGGAACAATGGAAGCAGCGTGGCTGTGGCCAGCTCTCCCAGACCGGGATTTCTCATTTTTAAGTTTAGTTTTAAGCAGAAGCTGCTGAGATCTCAAAAGAATTGGAAGCTTCAGTGAATGTCTCCTCACTGCTCCTCTCAATTTTCTCTTGATGTTTTTTTCCTCCTGGATTAGGGAACTGCCTGTGAGAATCTGTCTGAATTTACCTTTTTGCCTCCAGGTGTGTTTATGGGATTTGACTACATTAAAACAGCTAATTAGTAAAGGTTACTGTAACTATTATTCTATTAAGCTTCCAACAGTTGATACTCTAAATTCCTCTTTCGTTGATTGTATTTTAACTATAGTATTTAAATAAATTGTGTTTTGCTTAACATTGAGTAATTTGACCCATTGCATTGCATCAGGAATAGACACTTTACAATTGTTTCAAAGAAGTAAAAAGTAGGATCAATGCTACAGCCTTAACATATTTTGAGGGGGTCTGATGTGGTCCATAATAATTTAAAAAGGATGAAGTTAAAGGGCTATGGTGATAGGGCTGGAGAGTGGGACTAGCTGGACAGCTCGTTCAGGAGCTGGGACAGACACAGTGGGTAAAATGGCCTTTTACTGCTGTGCAAACCTCTGCGATTCTATGATTCTATATACAAGGCCTATATACAAGGCCTACATACAAGGCCTATATACAAGGCCTATATACATAGGCTTGTTATTGATCAATCCCACTGGAAAACATAGAGAAACATCTATAAATGGGAAACCGCCGACACAGAATATAGCTGAGGCAAACACCTTAGATACTTTCAAAAGGAAACCAATGATATACATGAGAGAAAAAGCAAGTGAAAAGATTTTCAGAAATACAGAGTGGAGTGGAAGTGTGTGAAAAGTAAACATTAGCAAAGACTAATTGAGTTGAATGGCCTGTTCTTGAGCTGTCTATTCTGTACAATTGTACTCAATTAAATCTCTAAACCATTTTGAACAATTCCATATGATAATCCCTTAATGTTTTAGCCTCAAGGGAACACCGAGTCTCTCTGACCATCCTTCCCACTTACCCAGCCATGTCAATCACATGGACCTGACATCCCCTCATTAAGGCCGGTGTAAGGACCCTGAGTGTTTTGTGAATGGAGTGACACAGAGACCATTGGCTTGAGTAGCCTCACCCCAGCGGCTATGCCTCAATGCAGCGAGGGCTAGGATGTGCTAGCGCTGTCAGTCGAGTTGTACAGTCCTGACGGTTAACAGGTTAATGTTAACAAGGAGCATGTGCTAGAAACATTGAAAAACATAAGGATAGATAAGTCTCCTGGGCCAGACAGGATATATCCAAGGTTTCTACGTGAAGCGAGGGAAGAGATTCTTGCACCTTTAGCGATGATCATGGTGTCCTCACTACACACTGGAATAGTACCAGATGACTGGAGGGTGGCAATGTTATTCCCTTGCTTAAAAAAGGGAATAGGGATAATCCTGGGAACTATAGACCAGTCAGTCTTACTTCTATGGTGGGCAAATTATTGGAGAGGATTCTGACAGGATTTATGATTATTTGGAAAACCATAGTTTTTTTTAGATTAGACTTACAGTGTGGAAACAGGCCCTTCGGCCCAACAAGTCCACACCGACCCGCCGAAGCGCAACCCACCCATACCCCTACATTTACCCCTTACCTAACGCTACGGGCAATTTAGCTTGGCCAATTCACCTGACCCGCACATCTTTGGACTGTGGGAGGAAACCGGAGCACCCGGAGGAAACCCACGCAGACACGGGGAGAATGTGCAAACTCCACACAGTCAGTCGCCTGAGTCGGGAATTGAACCCGGGTCTACAGGCGCTGTGAGGCAGCAGTGCTAACCACTGTGCCACCGTGCCGCCCCAGGTTTGATTAGAGAAAGTCAGCATGGCTTTGTAAGGGACGGGTCATGCCTCACAAACCTTATTGAATTCTTTCAGGATGTGACAAAGTACATTGAAAAAGGCTGAGCAGAGGATGTGGTGTACATGGATTTTAGTAAGGCATTTGATAAGGTTCCTCATGGTAGGCTTATTCCGTAAGGAGGCATGGGATACAGGGAAATCTGGCCGTCTGAATACTGAATTGGCTGGCCCATAGAATACAGAGGGTGGTGGTAGATGGAAAGTATTCAGCCTGGAGCTCAGAGACCAGTGGTGTTCCGCAGGGATCAGTTCTGGGACCTTTGTGATTTTTATAAATGGCTTGAATGAGGAAGTGGAAGGGTGGGTTCGTAAGTTTGCCGATGACACAAAGGTTGGTGAAATTTTCAAAGCCTGAGCTGAGAGGGAGAGGATAAAAGGTGCAGATCGAAAGGTCAAAGTGCAAAGAGCGCAGCAGCGGAGGAGCTGGTGGAGGTTACACCGGGACACTGACAGGATGCAGAGCTGGGCTGAGAAATGGCAGATGGAGTTCAACCTGGAAATGTGTGAAGTGATAATTATTTTGGAAACCGAATTTAAATGCAGGATACAAGGTTAAAGGCAGGATTCTTGGCAGTGTGAAGGAACAGAGGAATCTTGGGGTCCATTTCGATAGATCCCTCAAAGTTGCACCCAAGTCAATAGGGTTTGTTAAGAAGGCGTATGGTGTGTTGGCTTTCATTAACAGGGGGATTGAGTTTAAGAGCTGCGAGATTATACTGCAGCTCTATAGGGACCTGGTTAGACCACACTTGGAATATTGTGTTCAGTTCTGATTGAAGAATGTGGAAGCTTTAGAGAGGGTGCAGAGGGGATTTCCCAGGATGGTACCTGGACTGGAAGGCATGTCTTCTGAAGAAAGGGCTTTTCTCATTGGAGCGATGAAGGATGAGAGGTGACTTGATACAAGATGATGAGAGGCGCAGATAGGTGGATAGCAAGAGACTTTTTCCCCAGGGCAGAAATGGCTATCATGAGGGGACATAATTTTAAGGTGATTGGAAAAAGGTTTAGGGGAGATGTCAGAGGTAGGTTCTTTACACAGAGAGTGGTGGGTGTGTGGAATGCAATGCCAGCAGTGGTAGTCGAGTCAGAGATGTTAGGGTCATTTAAGTGACATGGAAGTTAGTACAATGAAGGGTATGTAGGTTAGTCTGATCTTAGAGTAGGATAAAAGGTTGGCACAACATCGAGGGCCGAAGGGCCTCTACTGTGCTGTACTATTCTATTTTCTATGTTTTAGTTTAAATCCAACTTCATTCATCCAGCAAGGGGTTAAATCCCTCAGAACCCCATACTAACACGTGTTGGTAAAATACATACTTGGTAAAACTTCAACTGCACAAGATGCTGTCATAGAGGGGCAGCACGGTGACTCAGTGGTCAGCACTGATCCCTCACAGCACCAGGGACCTGGCTTCAATTCTGCATGTACTTTGTACAATCTCCCTGTGGGGTTTCCTGTCACAATCCAAAGATGAGCAGGTGAGGTGGATTGGCCACGTTAAATTGCCCCATAATGTCCAGACGAGATGGATTGGCTATGGGAAATGCAGGGTTCCAGGGATAGAGCAGGTGGGGGGCTCGGACTGGGTGGGATGCCCTTTGAAGGGTCAGTGTGGACTCGATGGGCTGAATAGCTTGCTTCCACACTGTCAGGATTCCATGAAAAAAGTGCAAAAATGGAAGGCAATATCTTCTGTTTACTGTACATTACAGAGTCTTTGATAAACAGGCAATCACACTACCCACTGGAGATCAGGCATCGATTTCAAAGTGTATCGGTTGAACAATCTGAGAAATCCTTTCCGAATATCAATGCAATTATAATGCAACGAGCAGAGAGTGAGGTTTGAATGTAACTGTGGCGGGAGGGGGAGGGAGGAGGAGGTTGGGAACATGCGATAACCAGAGTTATACGGCTCTCCAATACTCAGGGGTAGCTATCCAATTAATCATTGACAAGGTCACTCATGTAACCAAAGATAGAATTAGTGGCAGTTAAAGTACAAATAATTAGAACTGTCTGCTGGATCTCAGCTCCAGGGACTGGGATGATAAGGGAACAGCAACCAAATTATGTAAAGGGTCAATAGATGAGGTCAAGAATATTCTCATAAATTATAAACCAAGTACAGCTATGGCATTCTGAGTTGGAACAATTTTCCTCTTTTGTAATTCTGACGTATCCTCACTTTCTGAAGTCTCTTCCTCCATTTTCTGGAGGAGGTGTATTGAACTAAAGCCCCATCAGAGGCAGTTCTTTATTCACCATGCCCTTGAGAAGGTGGGGGTAAGCTGTCTTCCTGAACCATTGCAGTCCATGCGCTGTGGGTTGACCCACAATGCCCTTAAGGAGGGAATTTCAGGATTCTGACCCAGTGACAATGAGGAACAGTGATATATTTCCAAGTCAGGATGGTGAGTGGCTCGGACGGGATCTTGCAGGGAGTGGTGTTCCCATGTATCTGCTGCCCTTGTCCTTCTAGATGGAAGTGATCGTGGGTTTGGAAGGTGCTGTCTCAGGATCTTTGGTGAATTTCTGCAATCCCTCTTGCAGATGGTACGCATCGCTGTTACTGAGTGTCCGTGGTTGAGGGAGTGGATGTTTGAGGATGTGGTGCTCGTCTAGGGGGCTTTGTCCTGGATGGTGTCAAGCTTCTCGAGTGTTGTTGGAGCTGCGCTCATCCAGACAAGTGGGGAGTATTCTGGCACATTCCTGACTTGTGCCTTGTAGATTGTGAATAGGCTTTGGGGAGTCAGGGTTACTCGCTGCAGGATTCTTAGCCTCTGACCTGCTCTTGTAGTCGCTGTATTTATGTGACGAGTCCAGTTCAGTTTCTGGCTAATAATACTCCCCAGGATGTTGATAGTGGGGGATTCAGTGATGGTAACACCATTGAATATTAGGGGGTGGTGTTTAGATTGTCTCTTATTGGTGATGGTCATAGCTTGGCATTTGTTATTTGTCACTTGTCAGCCCAACCCTGGACATTGTCCAAATCTTGTTACATTTGAACCTGGGCTGTTTCAGTATCAGCGTCATTGCAAATGGTCCTGAGCATTGTACAATCATCAGCGGACATCCCTACTCCTGACCTTCTGATGGAGAGAAGATCAGAGATATCCTGGAGCTGAGATGACTGACCTCCAACAATCACAACCATCTTCCTAGATGCCAGGTATAACTCCAACCACCGGAGAGTTTGCCCCCGATACCCATTGATTCCAGTTTTACTCGGGCTCCTTGGTGCCCACTCGGTTGAATGCAGCCTTGATATCAAGGACTGTCCCTCTCCTCTTCCCTCTGGAAACCAGCTCTTTTGTCCATGTTTCACCCAAGGCTGTAATAAGGTCAGGATGGCCCTGGTGGAACCCAAACTGGGCATCACTGAGCAGGTTATTGCTGAGCGGGTGCTGATTTATAGCCCTGTTGATGACACCATCCATCACTTTGCTGAGGATCGAGAGTAGACTGATGGGCGATAATTGGCCGGGTTGGACTTGTCCTGGTTTTTCTATACAGAACATACCTGGGCAATTTTCCACATTGTCGGGCAGGTGCCAGTGTTGTAACTGGACTGGAAGAGTTTGGCTAGAGGTGCAGCAAGTTGTGGAGCACACGTCTTCAGTACTATTGCCAGAATGTTGTCAGGGCCCGTAGCCTTTGCAGTCTCCAGTGCCTCCAACTGATTCTTGACATCACACGGAGTGAATCGGATTGGCTGAAGACACTTATCTGTCACACTGGGGGTCGCTGGAGGAGGCTGAGATGGATCATCCACTCGACATTTCTGGCTGAAGATTGCTAAGAAAACATCAGCTTTATCTTTTGCACTAATGTGCTGAGTTCCTCCATCATTGAGGATGGGATATTATAGAGACTCCTCCTCCAGTGAGTTGTTTAATTGCCCACAACCATTCACGACTGAATAGTCCAGGACTGTAGAGCTTAGACCTGATCCATTGGCTGTGGGATCGCTTAGCTCTGTCTGTCACTTGTTGCTTATGCTGTTTGGCGAGTAGTCCCAATTGGTAACCTCACCAGGTTGACACCTCATCTTCAGGTTTGCCTGGTGCTGCCTCTGGTATGCCCTCCTACACTCTCCATTGAACCCGGGTTGATCCCCTGGCTTGATGGTAATGGTTGAGTGGGGGATATGCCGGGCCATGAGGTTACAGATTGTGCTGGAGTACAGGTCTGCTGCTGTTGATGGCCCACAGCACCTCATGGATACATGGTCATGAGTTGCTGGATCTGTTTGAAATCTGTCCTATTTAGCACAGTGATAGTGCCACACAACACGATGGAGGGTATTCTCACTGTGAAGGTGGGACTTTGTCTCCACAAGGACTGTGCGATGGTCACTCTTCCCGACACTGTCATGGACAGATACACCTGCAGCCGGCAGATTGGAGGATGGGGACAGGGATGTGTTTCCCTCTTGTTGGTTCCCTCCCCACCTGCCACAGACCCAGTCTAGCAGTTATGACCTTTAGGACCCGACCAGCTCGATCAGTAATGCTGCTGCCGAGCCCCTCTCAGTGATGGACATTGAGATCCCCCCACCCAGAGTATAGTTTGTCCCCTTGCCATCCTCAGTGCTTCCTCAAAGTGTTGTTCCACATGGAGGGGTACCGATTCATCAGCTGAGGGGAATGGTACGTGGGAGGTTTCTTTGTCCATGTTTGACCTGATCCCATCGTGGGATCCAGAATGCTGGAAAAACCCATCTGGTTCAGGAGTGTCCTTTAAGTAAGGGAATCTGCCATCATGGCTCATCATGTGACCCAGATCCCCAGCAATGGCCTTCTGGGTAATAAATACTGGCTTGTCTAGTGATACCCACATCACTTATAAAAAAGATAAAATGATACCAGCCAAATATTGCGATGGGAACAATCAATCCCTTTGTACAAATTCGATGATGTTCAAGAGAGGGCACAAGAGCACAAAACTTCTCATGAGAAAATGGATACCATGGAAACCAGGATAAAGGTAATGAAGGAGAAGCTGTTAACATGAATTTAAATGATTGAAGAGAAGCTTCTCATGGAGAGAGAAAATGGGCTGGAGATCATTTCACCTCCTGGGAACAGTTTCTCTTTAAATATTATGCACTGACAGTGATCTTGTTTCACTCTAACTCAAGTTTAGCTATTCAGATGAACTCACCCAATACTTGTGAAAATGGCTTCTCAGATTGTGGGTACTACTGGTAAGGCCTTTAGTGCCATCTTTGATTTCCCTTGGGAAGTTGCTGGTGGAGTGTGGTTAATGAAGTGAGCAGTTTGGCCAACTCAGAGGACAGCGAACAGACAACGCACAGACCCAGACTGGGTAAGGACGGCAGCCTTCCTTCCCTAAGGGGCACGTTTAAACTATTTGAGCTTTCCATGACATCCCAGACACTCTTATTGAGAGCAGCACATCTAAAGGTAATAGTTTCAAAGCCATGCGATTGCCAATGTCACAGACACCTCTGCATTAATAAAGGTGCTCCTTAAATTGAAATGCCGAGGAGAACTTGCCTTTAAAAATCTCACTGTCCACATTGCCATGTGAATGTGCTGTTTTGATCTAGACAATCCAGTTACACATTGAGGGAATTTCAGAACCCAGTACAGTCATTTCTCAACAAATTGTACTACCCCACGGAGAGCAATCAGTCTGAGTACCTAAGGGTTTCCACTCATCCTTGTAAAACAGGGCCTCAGAAGCTCTGGAGGAACAGATTGCAATCATGTTTCCATCAAGCTGACTCACTAAAAGTTAATTTTTATTCAGAATGCAAACATTTTGCAGCCACTCACTTCTCTCAGGTTTTGGGTCCCAGACCCGTCTGTTTCTCTGATTTACCTCAGATTTATACAGCACATGAATATCTGCTTCTACAGGTACAACAGCTGAAACGTGACATGAAACCAGCAAGTCATTTCTATTTTAAGCAGGCAATTAATTTTCTGTTGGTGAGGCGGCACACATTTATCACTCAGATTGTTTTCTTTTCATTTCAGATGATGGAAGGTTTATTAACTGAACTGAAGACAAGAAGTAAGATCAGGACTTTTAGTGAACCAATATTTTTCGAAGAACAAATTGACCAATAACATCAGGAAGTTAGCAATAGCCTAAATCCGGTCTCCCAATGGCAGTGTTTAATGGAGTCACATGACTCAGTACGACCCTGCTTCCAGACTCTCCCTATTTCACCTCACCCCAGGTGGTCAGAGGCTGTGCAGGTCAAGTTCATCATGAGGAAAAGATCAACCAGTCCCTTGAACATAACAGCCCCAGTTACTGCACATACATGTGTTCACATGTAAGCGTGCTGTGCATGTGAGTGTGCGTGCATGTGTACATGCATGTGGAAGTGTCTAATATCCCACTATCCCACACTTGCTGACCAACACTAGTCCCTTGTCCAGCAAAGTTTAATTTTAAAATTCTCATCCTGATTTCTTTTCCCTCCATGGTATTTCCCTTCCGTATCTCCTTACCATAGCCTTCCAAGGGCTCGGTGCTCCAGGGATTCTAGCCTCCTGCGCTACCCTGTTTCCTACGCTCCATTATGAGAGCCATGTATTCAGCTAACCTAGGCTCTGACTCACCACCATCTATTCCCAACCCCTACGACACCCTTTACAATCTACCTCTTTTAATCCAGCTTTCGAATCTACACTCACAAGGTAATGGGCCAAGTGCTGGAAAATGGGATTAGAATAGTGAGGTGGTTGTTTTTGACTATCACAGACTCGATGGGCTGAAGGGCCTTTTTCTGTGCTGTGGATCTCTGTGATTCTATGACTTTCAGTCACCTGTCCTAACATTAAATTGAGATTAGGGTTGCAGTTCTTTGAAGTTAGGAGATGATTTGACCCAAAGTTTTAAGATATTGTGGTGAACAAACAAAGTGGATGGAGAGAAGCCAATTCTGCTGGTCCATGTCCCGGGACACCTGAAGAATTTGATTGAGGTCAACGAGGAGTGACGTTAGGAAACACTTCCACACTCAAAAGGGGTTGGGAATATAAAGGGTCTTCTTCAAACAGCAGTTGATGTCGGGGCAATTGTTAATTTGAGATGAATTGGTTCAAGCTAAGATTCACAGATGTCTGTTAAGTGACCATACTCAGGAATGTGAGACAAAGCTATGGGGAGGGAAGGGGAGAGAGAGGGAGCAGAAAGTAACAGCAAATAGCAATTAGTGCCCTTATAGAGAAATGTGTGAGACAACGAGTGTCACATATTGGGCTGAAACATTCTAAATAACGAGTTATTTCTACAAACAGGAATTGGAACCAACCAAGGTAAACCCGCAAGAAAACAGTTAAGCCTTATAAATCTAAACTTCATCTCCCCTTCATCTGATCTGCCTCTTGACCTTCGGCTAATTGGCAGTTTAACTGAAGCTAAATTAGACGTTGATTGTTAATTGCTGTGTGCCTTTGAGTGTCCTTGAAGCTTGTGAAAGTACAGAGTACAGAGAAGTGGCCTGGAGCACACTCAATGAAGGATCGAACACTCTGCTGAACACACATTGTTTTCTCTCAATCAGCCTGTTTCCAATAAGTTCAAACCCACTGCAGACTCCAGGGTCCCAGTGTGATCTCCAAACAAAACAGTCTCCATAAAAATCTACCTTCAATTCTTCTTGGGCTCTTCATGTGGATGCACAGGTTACAAAGGCCCAACAACATCTTTTCCTCCTCAGGCAGCTGAGGAAATGTGGCATGCTGGTGAATACCCTCGCCGACGTTTATAGGTGCGCCATCGAGAGCATTCTGTCTGGATGTATCACTACCTGGTATGGCAACTGTACCATTCAAGATCGGAGACAGTTACAGAGAGTGGTGAACTTGGCCCGGACAATCACAAAGACCAATCTCTAGAATCCATCTCCCAGACCCGATGTCAAGGAAAGGCCACCAGCATTCTCAAAGATCCATCCCACCCTGGCAATGTTTTTCTACAACCTCTACCATCGGGGAGAAGGTACAGAAGCCTGAACACACGCACCAGCCGGTTCGAAACAGTGTCTACCCTACTGTTGTTAGAATACCGAATGGACTGTACCTGTGTTTTGGTTTTTGTTGCTGTTTACCGATTATTTATTACCTATGTTACTTAACTCTCATCTTCCTGTATTGCTCACAAGACAAAGCTTTTCACTGTGCCTCGGTACACGTGACAATTAAATTAAAATTCCGTGAATCTTGGGAAGACTGTCTTCACTTGTGGTGAAATATCAGTCTGTAAAGTCCTAGAATATTCGAATAAAGTGAACTCCGTTTTTGCCTTGGGATTTCCCACAGCCACTGAACCAGATTAAGATTTCCCTGAAATGGGTTCTGATTTCTCATTTTCTTTATGAAAAGTTGTGTTTGAAAAACAATCTCTTCTTGGAAGCAGCGATAATTTCCCTGTGAGTGAAGGAATCAAAGTCTATTTGACGACGTGTCTGCTGCTGGAGTTGCTGTCACAGGCCCAGTAACCATCAATTGCAGCTTCGTCTCTATAACACCATAATTTTAGCAGCAGCACTATCTTGCCTGGCATTTAGCCAAGAAACTAATGTTTCTAATTTAATATCGCTCTGTAATCCTGTCAGATGTAGGGCGCTTTCACAGCTCTTTATTTATACCTTATGAGGGAGCAAATAAGACAGAGTCAGTTAGAACAAATGTACCGTCCTTTAAATGAGAGATAGAATTGTTTAGAAGATTAAATGTTTAATCCACGGTGTGGAATGTGAACACAACCTCACTGCACATTGTGAATTCCACACTAAAAGGTCAAGAAATTGAACAGGGCCAATTAATATCAGAGCATGATAAGTCATTGGAACAGGAGACCATTCAGCCCATTAAATCTGCTCTGTTATTTTGTTAATCTTCACACTTCCTCTCCCTCGATGCCACGTTTGTTTCCTTTACCTCATATTCCATGATGTGGTTGCTTCACAATGAACCAAGCACTTATCTGTGAAAAACCTGCCGTTCCAAACCTTTGGAGCCTGGCAGCCATTGGGAAGCATTTGGGGAGGAGAGCAGGAGCTCAGTGGATTGGATGGTGTCAGGCTCAGGGGGTGGGGCCAGAGCAGATGGCAGCAATCAGGAATCATGTAGAAGGTCAAGGATTTTCAGATTAACTTTCTGACAGAAGACACCCAATAGAGACTGAGGAAGGCAGTGATATGGGGTCAGGGAGAGTGATGGAGGGACAGGGATGGAGGGTCAGTGATGGAGAGTCAGTGGTGGAGGGTCAGTGATGGAGGGTCACAGTTGGAGGGTCAGTGATGGAGAGACAGTGGTGGTGGGACAGTGGAGGGACAGTGATGGAGGGTCAGTGATGGAGGGTCAGGGATGAGGGACAGTGATGGAGGGTCAGTGATTGAGGGACAGTGATGGAGGGACAGGGATGAGGGACAGTGATGGAGGGTCAGTGATTGAGGGACAGTGATGGAGGGACAGGGATGAGGGACAGTGATGGAGGGTCAGTGATGGAGGGTCAGGGATGAGGGTCAGTGATGGAGGGTCAGTGATGGAGGGTCAGTAATGGAGGGACAGGGATGGAGAGTCAGTAATGGAGGGTCAGTGATGGAGGGATAGGGATGAGGGACAGTGATGGAGGGTCAGTGATGGAGGGACAGGAATGGAGGGTCAGTGATTGTGGGTCAGTGATGGAGGGATAGGGATGGTGGGTCAGTGATGGAGGGATAGGGATGAGGGACAGTGATTGAGAGTCAGTGATGGAGGGACAGTGATGGAGGGTCAGTGATGGGGGTCAGTGGTGGAGGAATATTGATGGAGGGTCAGTGATGGAGAGACAGTGGTGGAGGGTCAGTGATGGAGGGTCAGTGGTGGAGAGATAGAGATGGAGGGTCAGTGGTGGATGGTCAGTGATGGAGGGTCAATGATGGAGGGACAATGATGGAGGGACGGGGATGGAGGGTCAGTGATGGAGGGACAGTGATGGAGGGACAGAGATGGAGGGTCAGGGATGGAGGGTCAGTGATGGAGGGACAGGGATGGAGGGACAGTGGAGGGACAGTGCTGGAGGGTCAGTGCTGGAGGGACAGTGATGGAGGGACAGTGATGGAGGGATAGGGATGGAGGGTCAGTGATGGATGGACAGGGATGGAGGGACAGGAATGGAGGGACAGGGATGGATGGACAGGGATGGATGGACAGGGATGGTGGGTCAGTGATTGAGGGTCAATGATGGAGGGACAGTGATGGAGGGTCCGTGATTGAGGGTCAGTAATGGAGGGACAGTGATGGAGGGTCAGTGATGGAGGGACAGGGATGAGGGACAGTGATGGAGGGTCAGTGATGGAGGGACAGGAATGGAGGGTCAGTGATTGTGGGTCAGTGATGGAGGGATAGGGATGGTGGGTCAGTGATGGAGGGATAGGGATGAGGGACAGTGATTGAGAGTCAGTGATGGAGGGACAGTGATGGAGGGTCAGTGATGGGGGTCAGTGGTGGAGGAATAGTGATGGAGGGTCAGTGATTGAGGGTCAGTGATGGAGAGACAGTGGTGGAGGGTCAGTGATGGAGGGTCAGTGGTGGAGAGATAGAGATGGAGGGTCAGTGGTGGATGGTCAGTGATGGAGGGTCAATGATGGAGGGACAATGATGGAGGGACGGGGATGGAGGGTCAGTGATGGAGGGACAGTGATGGAGGGACAGAGATGGAGGGTCAGGGATGGAGGGTCAGTGATGGAGGGTCAGTGATGGAGGGTCAGTGGTGGAGAGATAGAGATGGAGGGTCAGTGGTGGATGGTCAGTGATGGAGGGTCAATGATGGAGGGACAATGATGGAGGGACGGGGATGGAGGGTCAGTGATGGAGGGACAGTGATGGAGGGACAGTGATGGAGGGTCAGTGCTGGAGGGACAGTGATGGAGGGATAGGGATGGAGGGTCAGTGATGGATGGACAGGGATGGAGGGACAGGAATGGAGGGACAGGGATGGATGGACAGGGATGGATGGACAGGGATGGATGGACAGGGATGGTGGGTCAGTGATTGAGGGTCAATGATGGAGGGACAGTGATGGAGGGTCCGTGATTGAGGGTCAGTAATGGAGGGACAGGGATGGAGAGTCAGTAATGGAGGGTCAGTGATGGAGGGATAGGGATGAGGGACAGTGATGGAGGGTCAGTGATGGAGGGACAGGAATGGAGGGTCAGTGATTGTGGGTCAGTGATGGAGGGATAGGGATGGTGGGTCAGTGATGGAGGGATAGGGATGAGGGACAGTGATTGAGAGTCAGTGATGGAGGGACAGTGATGGAGGGTCAGTGATGGGGGTCAGTGGTGGATGGTCAGTGATGGAGGGTCAATGATGGAGGGACAATGATGGAGGGACGGGGATGGAGGGTCAGTGCTGGAGGGACAGTGATGGAGGGACAGTGATGGAGGGATAGGGATGGAGGGTCAGTGATGGATGGACAGGGATGGAGGGACAGGAATGGAGGGACAGGGATGGATGGACAGGGATGGTGGGTCAGTGATTGAGGGTCAATGATGGAGGGACAGTGATGGAGGGTCCGTGATTGAGGGTCAGTGATGGAGGGACTGTGGTGGAGGGTCAGTGATGGAGTGTCAGTGATGGAGGGACAGTGGTGGAGGGACAGTGGTGGAGGGACAGTGATGGAGGGTCAGTGATGGAGGGACAGTGGTGGAGGGATAGGGATGGAGGGTCAGCGATGGAGGGTCAGTGATAGAGGGATAGGGATGGAGGGTCAGTGATGGAGGGACAGTGATGGAGGGATTGGGATGGAGGGTCAGTGATGGATGGACAGTGATGGAGGGTCAGTGATGGAGGGTCAGTGATGGAGGGATAGGGATGGAGGAACAGTGATGGAGGGACAGTGATGGAGGGATAGGGATGGAGGAACTGTGATGGAGGGACAGTGATGGAGGGATAGGGATGGAGGGACAGTGATGGAGGGACAGTGATGGAGGGATAGGGATGGAGGAACTGTGATGGAGGGACAGTGATGGAGGGATAGGGATGGAGGGATAGGGATGGAGGGATAGGGATGGAGGGATAGTGCAGCATAGAACCCAAGTTGGCGATATCTCGATGAGGTCTTCCTAGAGATTGGGGTGGACAGTGATGTTTGAGTGGAGCTGAATTGAGGTGACGATTGCAGGAATGAAACTCACTGTTGGATGTTTCTGCACATTAATGCTTCATGTAATTGTGTTAATTCAAGGATTGGTGGTGTTAAGAAACTAGGAAGCGGCACTTTAGTGGGATAGAATGAGGGAGGGACATCAAACAAAATAAGGTAAATGTGAACTTCCATCTGAACAGAGTCTGCAGGATAATGTAATCCACAGAGATCACAGTGTGGGTTGTAGGAGCTGGTAACTAAAGGGTGAACTGAGAAATGATAATCATTTTTAAAACATAATCAATGTGCAGACATTTACGAGTTGGACAACAGATTGATGACAGGTTTCCTGGTTGAATTGAGAACGGAATCAGTACCAGGAGGCAGAGGGTTTGGTACATGGAGGTCACATGGTCAGTAACGTGGTACATGGGGGTCAGTAACGTGGTACATGGGGGTCACCGGGTCAGTAATATGGTACATGGGGTCACTGGGTCAGTAACATGGTACATGGGGGTCGCTGGGTCAGTAACATGGTACATGGGGTTACTGGGTCAGTAACATGGTACATGGGGGTCACTGGGTCAGTAACGTGGTACATGGGGTCACTGGGTCAGTAACGTGGTACATGGGGGTCACTGGGTCAGTAACATTATACATGGGGATCACTGGGTCAGTAACATGGTACATGGGGTCACTGGGTCAGTACCATGGTACATAGGGGTCACTGGGTCAGTAACATGGTACATGGGGTCACTGGGTCAGTAATGTTATACATGGGGGTCACTGGGTCAGTAACATGGTACATAGGGGTCACTGGGTCAGTAACATGATACATGGGGGTCACTGTGTCAGTAACGTGTTCATGGGGGTCACTGGGTCAATAACGTGTTCATGGGGGTCACTGGGTCGGTAACATGATACATGGGGGTCACTGGGTCAGTAACGTGGTACATGGAGGTCACTGGGTCAGTAACATGGTACATGTGGGTCACTGGGTCAGTAACATGGTACATGGGGGTCACTGGGTCAGTAACATGGTACGTGGGGTCACTGGGTCAGTAACGTTATACATGGGGGTCACTGGGTCAATAACATGGTACCTGGGGTCACTGGGTCAATAACATGATACATGGGGGTCACTGTGTCAGTAACATGATACATGGGGGTCACTGGGTCACTAACATGGTACATGGGGGTCACTGGGTCAGTAACATGGTACATGTGGGTCACTGGGTAAGTAACATGGTACATGGGGGTCACTGGGTCAGTAACGTGGTACATGGAGGTCACTGGGTCAGTTACATGGTACATGGAGTCACTGGGTCAGTAACATGGTACAGAGGGGTCACTGGGTCAGTAACGTGATACATGGGGGTCACTGGGTCAGTAACATGATACATGGGGGTCACTGGGTCAGTAACATGGTACATGTGGGTCACTGGGTCGGTAACATGATACATGGGGGTCACTGGGTCAGTAACGTGGTACATGGAGGTCACTGGGTCAGTTACATGGTACATGGAGTCACTGGGTCAGTAACATGGTACATGGGGGTCACTGGGTCAGTAACATGATACATGGGGGTCACTGGGTCAGTAATGTGGTACATGGGGTCACTGGGTCATTAACATGGTACAGAGGGGTCACTGGGTCAGTAACGTGATACATGGGGGTCACTGGGTCAGTAACGTGGTACATGGAGGTCACTGGGTCAGTTACATGGTACATGGGGGTCACTGGGTCAGTAACATGGTACAGAGGGGTCACTGGGTCAGTAACGTGATACATGGGGGTCACTGGGTCAGTAACATGGTACATGGGGGTCACTGGGTCAGTAACATGATACATGGGGGTCACTGGGTCAGTAATGTGGTACATGGGGTCACTGGGTCATTAACATGGTACAGAGGGGTCACTGGGTCAGTAACGTGATACATGGGGGTCACTGGGTCAGTAACGTGGTACATGGAGGTCACTGGGTCAGTTACATGGTACATGGGGGTCACTGGGTCAGTAACATGGTACAGAGGGGTCACTGGGTCAGTAACGTGATACATGGGGGTCACTGGGTCAGTAACATGGTACATGGGGGTCACTGGGTCAGTAACATGATACATGGGGGTCACTGGGTCAGTAACGTGGTACATGGGGGTCACTGGGTCAGTAACGTGGTACATGGAGGTCACTGGGTCAGTAATGTGGTACATGGGGTCACTGGGTCATTAACATGGTACATGGGGGGTCACTGGGTCAGTAATGTGGTACATGGGGTCACTGGGTCATTAACATGGTACATGGGGGGTCACTGGGTCAGTAATGTGGTACATGGGGTCACTGGGTCAGTAATGTGGTACATGGGGGTCACTAATGGGTCAGTAATGTTTGCTCCCTGCTTACTCGATATGAGAGGGCCTCAGACAACAATAATCTGTTGCTTGTTGTTGCAGTGGATCCTGACTCCAAGGCTGGTGGCTGACTGAGTCAGGAAGTCCATCATACAGAAGGCTAGGGATTAATAAATGCAGGATTTCCAAATCCAGGGGGAATCAGAGAGCATGTGGTTCAGACCTCCGTCTGCAAAGGGTCAAAGCTGTCCCAACAGGTCAAAACCAACAAAGTCCCACACAGAGGTATGGATTGGAGGGAATAGACTAGTGTGGACTCAGAATTGGTTCACAGACAGAAATCAGCAAATAAACTGTTCATTCTCAGGAGGACAGGCTGATGCTAAGAGAATGCTATAGGTGTCAGAGCTAGGTCCATAACTGCTTCCAATATGACAATTTGGCCCTCAAGCCTGCTCCATTAGTCAATAGGATCAAGGATGGTCTGACATTCCTCACGTGCACTTTCCTGCTTTTTCTTCCTAATTCTTGACTATCCTACAATCTCAGCAAATGATTTGGAGACAAATTGTGTTCCTTCCAGATCTGCCAATAACACAGGGACCAATGGCAAGGTGAGATGTGAGGAGGCTTCAAGAGGACTTGGACAGACTACGTTCACGGGTTTGGACCCGGCAGATGGTGACAGTGTGACTCAGTTACATCCACCTTGACAGGAGAAACAGAACAAGAGTATTTCTTAAATGGCGAGAAGTTGGAACGTTCATGTGTTCAAAGGGACCTGGGGGCCTTGCCTTGCTCATAGAGCTACTGGAAATCAGCAAAGTCAGAAGTCACATGACACCACATTATGGTCCAATCATAGCATTCCAAAAGTTTGTGAATTTGGACTATAATCTCGTTTCATGTGAATTCTGACCCTCTCTACCCCAGTCCAACACCAGCACCTCCACATCAGAAGTTAACAAAATAGAAATCAAATAATTAAGAAAAGCAAATGGCATGTTGAGCTTCATCACAAGAGGATTTGAAGACATCAGTATAGAACCTTGATGAGATCTCACCTGGAGTATTGTGTAAAGTCTGGTTTCCTATCGAGGGAAGGTAATATTTGCTGTAGAGACAGTGAATGGAGATTCACCAGATTAATCCTGGAGGAGGTAGGATTGTCTTCTGGGGAGAGATTGAAGAGACAGGCCCTGAATTCTCCAGAGGTTTGAAGAATGGGAAGTGATGTCATTGAAACTTCCTAAATGTTTCCAGGTTGTGTTTCTGGGGTGGATGTGGATAGCATGTTTCCCATGACTGGTGAGTGTAGACTCAATGGGCGTTAAGCTCAGGATTAGGGGAGGCCAATTAAGGCTGAGATAAGGAGGAATTTCTTTACTCTGAGATGGGGGTGAATCTTTGGAATTCTCTACCCCAATGGGATGTGGAAACTGAACAGCTTCAAGATAGAAATGGCTGGATTTCTGAACACTGATGAGATCAAGAGTTGTGGAGATAGTGCAGAAATGTGCCATTGGGGTCATCGGTCAGTCCTGATAGATGGGTGAATGGCCTGTTCCTATGTTCCTACAACCTGAGAGGGAGGAATTCTGTTATCATGAAAGGTTTTACAGCCAGTTCTTCTTTAACACGATAGCTGGTTCTTGTGCAACTCCACATTATGGAAGAATCGTGCTTTAGAAATAGCGAGTAAAGTGTTGGTGCTGTAATCGCGTGACAGCCGACACCGTTCGTACTTTAGAGACAGCGTCATCAATCGTGTCAGAGCAAACTGACATTAACGAAACATGCGTTCAATCAGAACGACTTGTATTTTCATTACACAATGGCAGGGAGAAGGTTTGCAGAATTGATTATGGTCAGAAGGTAAGACAGAATGCAGAAAATCCAAAAACCTTCTTCCCAGAATAACAATGTGACAGACTCCTCCATGTAATTAAATTAACAATGAATTACCAAATTGTCATCAGCGCACTTAAATGGAAGAGAAATATATCGAAGGAGTTGTTTTTGTGCGTGAATCTGAGGGGGAGATGTTTATGATGAACAGATTGTCTGGTGGGAAGGTTAATAAGAATAACAATAAACCCAAATGCCCCATCAATTTGATTGATTCGAGTCCTGCACTTTCCATTAATCACAGTCAGCCACCCCACAGTTACCTTTTCCTAATCACTGCACCATTTCTCATTTATTAACCTGCTGGGTTTAAGGGAAAATGTATTGGAGAATACATGAGCTATATCTGGCCTTACATCTGATCACCTCTCCTAATCACTCATAGTTCATCTGTCTTTCTGCTCAGTAAGGTTAGAGGTGATGCAGATTGATTTAATGATTTATGATAATTGGCAAAGACCAGGAAATAGCAGAGAGGGGAGAAGAATCAGAAGTTGGACGTTGCATGTTTTTATACGAATAATAAGTGACAGGTAATACCCAAAGGATTTGTGCAGTTGTAGCAGGGTCATTGCGAATCTCTGGGCATTGTTACTGAGGTGTAAGTTTGAAAGCTTGTAAATGTTAACTCAGACAGGATCACCCAGGTGGGAGCACGTTACTGCTGCTGCTGGAATCTGTACTGAAAACTAAACATCTCCACTCATCCAGACTCAAAACATTGGCTTGCTCTCTCTCCATGGATGCTGCCCGACCTGTTGTGATCTCCAGCATTTTCAGTCTGAGGCACAATGGGCCCTGGTTCATTCTGTTTGCTTTTTGTTGTGTACAGGATGTGGGCATTCCTACTGGCCCACATCAACAAGGAAGTGTGACTCCTTCACAACTTGCCCAACTCCCTGGTAGGGACAGGTATCGTCTTTCTGAGAGAGAGAGAGAGATGACTGGTTGTGGTTTAACATGAAGGAGAGTCCTCAGCAGGTTCAGGAATTTAACATCGCAAGCCAGCTATCCAGCCAACTGAGCTAACTAATCAAACCAAACCACAATGCTGTGAGGAAGGAAGCTCCAGGATTTTGAATTCAATGAAAATTATTTCAGGACTAAATTCTGCCTCCGTGTCAAAGGTCAGGTAATACCAAACCGATGAGGCAGCTAATATCTTGGGTTGACCAGTGGAATTAGACCAATCTATCACTTGCTCAGATGATGTGTTGGTATCATATGAGACTGAACAGCCCATAAGCCCATGGCATTAGCTAATGGAGTGATCCAAGGATAACAAGGACTGGAAACTGCTGAAAATTCAGCTGTTTCCTTTGTTTAAATTTGTTCATGGGATTTGGGTGTGGCTAGTGTTTGAGGCCCACCTAAATTGCCCTTGAGCTGATTGAAATGGTCGTGAGGGACAGAGGGCAATGAAGAGTCAACCACATTGCTATGGGTCTGGAGTCACATATAGACCAGACCAGGTTAGGGATGCAGATTTCCTCCCCAAAAGGATATGAGTGAACCAGATGGGTTTTTACAACAGGTAGTGCTCGTTTCTTGGTCAGTGTGACTAAAAGTGCCTTTTAATTCCACATTTTTAAAATCCCCGCAGCTACCTGTCACCACAATCATCAGCCCGGGTCACTGGATTAACTTCCAGTGACATTCCCACAAAACCATCACCTCCCCAAAAATTATATTGGAGCTAATCGGTGCAAACAGGCAGCAGGAAATCAACGACCTCTGTGAGATTTTCATGAAAGTAAACATTCTTCAGTACCCCAACCCCATAACCTCCCCCCCCCCAGTTTCTTTCCCTGAAGGGCATTGATGAACCAGATGGCTGTTTGCCCCCAGCAGTTGATGATGGATTCTCAGCCATTTCAGACTCCACCATTTGCTGTGGCAGGATTTGAACCCAGGCTCCCCGAACATTCCCTGGGTATCTGGATTAACAGCCCAATGATAATGCCACTGACCATCACCCCTGCATGTAGCAGCGCGTAGCAGTAGAATCATAGAATCCCGATAGTGTGGAAGGAGGCCATTTGGCCCATTGAATCCAAACTGACCTTCCAAAGAGCATCCTACCCAGACCGCCCCCAATTACCCTATCCATGTAACCCTGCATTTCCCCATGGCCAATCCACTTAACCTTCACATCCCTGAGAGGCAATTTAGCACGGCCAATCCACTTAACCTGCACATCTTTGGCTTACTATACAGCAGCATACAGCAGTATGTAGCCATTCCCACTCCAGCACACAACATCCCGTTGTAAGACCAGAGATGCCCTTGGGTCTATTACTGTGCATCGACTGATCATCACTCATCCCTGCCTAAGCCCTCTGCAGCTGCTATAGCAGCTTGGATCTGTGAACAAATGGAGCAAACATAGCACTGCAGCAGAGTCTGGAAGCAGGCTTTGAGAGGAATTTTAGGAATAGTTTAGTGACCTAACCATGAGTCAGTGTCAAAACCATTCCAGTTGTTTTATATTTCTGACTGGGTTAACCCTTCAGTTTCTGGTGGGCTCCCACTTACCTGTGCCTGGTTCTTGCCTCTGTGCAGGGTATCAGAGATGGTGCTAAAGTGCCGCAGAGTGCAGTGGAGGCCAGGACGCTAAATGTCTTCAAGGCAGAGATTGATAAATTCTTGATGTCACAAGGAATTAAGGGCTACGGGGAGAATGCGGGTAAGTGGAGATAAAATGCCCATCAGCCATGATTGAATAGCAGAGTGGACTCGATGGGCTGAATGGCCTTACTTCCACTCCTATGTCTTATGGTCTTATGGTCTTAAAGTGGATTTACAATATTGATACCGGTATTGAGGTTAGAATTATCAGAAAATAACCCAACAGGCTGAGGAGCTCCTCATTGCAAAAGGAAATGAGAGGTTAGAATATGAAAAATACGGACACCAAGATAGGAGGCCATTCGCCCCATTGTGCGAACCTGTCCTTTGAAAGAACCATCGTACTTTGTTCCACATCAGGTCTGTTTGACCTCTGCGCCAGTCGGAGTTAAATTCCTGAACAATTCCTGAAGTGAATCACTCACAATACTCCAGCGGAGACTGAAAGGTTCAAGCACAAAAAGCAGCACGTCGGAATGATCAACCTTTCAGCTCAGAGCTGATCGGAATCCAAACTCTTCTGTAACTCACAGGACTCCAACTGTGCACGTAGAGACCATTCAACCCATCGAATGACCCACCCCTTCCCATAACTCTGCATTCCCCATGGTCAATTCACATAACCTGCACATCTGTAGACTGTGGGAGGAAACCCACGCAGACACAGGGAAAATGTGCAAACTCCACACAGACAGTCACCCGAGGCTAGAATTGAACCCAAGTATCTGATACTATGAGGCAGCAGTGCTAACCACTGAACCACATCAACACAAAGAGCTTTATAAATGCCAAGAGAATTTCTACCTTGGCCACACTTTCAGGCAGTGAGTGCCAAATCCCTAGCCCCTCTCTAATCTCTAATCCAATTACTCCCACGCTGTCTTTGGTTTTGTATTGTCTGCTCTGATTTATAAACTGTAAATCATGAGGGTCTGGACAGAGTTGAGTGAGGAAAACTGTCCTCATTGGTTGGAAAAGTGAGAATGAGAGGGCATAAGTCATGGGTCAGAGAGGCCATGTTGACAGGAAAGTCCTGTCCAGGTCGTGAGGGGTTAGGGTTTAATGCATGACCCGAGGGTGTGGAGGAGGGAGGGTCAATTGAGGGATTCGGGAGGGAACTGGATTGTTATCTGAACAGGAAGAACATGCAGGGATACAGGGAGAAGATGGTGGGAGGTGTAGTGGTACTTGAAGACAGCCAGCACACAGCCCAATGGGCCGAATGGCACCCTTTGTGTTGCCTGCGGACCTGAGCATGAATCAAGATGTTTCTTGTAGCTACCTCAACAATTATCCGCTGGCACCCTGCAAGCTCTGAGTCTCTGGGTATGAAGACTCCCCCACCACACACACACACACACACACACACACACTACAGGAAACTATCTAGATTAGATTAGATTAGATTCCCTACAGTGTGGAAACAGGCCCTTCAGCCCAACAAGTCCACACCGACCCACCGAAGGGCAACCCACCCAGACCCATTCCCCTGTTCACCTAACACTACAGGCAATTTAGCATGGCCAATTCACCTAACCTGCACATCTTTGGAATGTGGGAGGAAACCGGAGCATCCAGAGGAAACCCACGCAGACACGGGGAGAATGTGCAAACTCCACACAGACAGTTGCCTGAGGCAGGAATTGAACCCAGGTCTCTGGCACTGTGAGGCAGCAGTGCTAACCACTGTGCCACCGTGCCACCTTTGGGAGGGGGCTGTCGTTACCAAAGGTCACCGTCTCTTTCCAGTCACCCCAAATGCCTGGCATCAGGACACCCCTCCAAACTTGTTTCCTGTGATTCTGGCTCAAAGTCCTTCCAGCTGTGAATGCCAGAAAATGGAGAATGTAGTTTGTGTGGATCTGCACCAGAACACGGCTATTTATTCCGGAATGCTTCTGTCTCTCTGCTTCTCTTGCAAGTTATTGCAAATCTGTTTCTGTGGTTACTATTTCTCCTGAAACGTAAAGAGTCGGATTAATTATTCCATTGAAATCATTCACAGATTCAATTACTTCCAGGGAATTTTACTTTACATAGAACATAGAACATTACAGCGCAGTACACACCCTTTGGCCCTCGATGTTGCGCCGACCTGTCATACCAATCTGAAGCTCATCTAACCTACATTATTCCATGTACATCCATACGCTTGTCCAATGACGACTTAAATGTACTTAAAGTTGGCGAATCCACTACCGTTGCAGGCAAAGCATTCCATACCCTTCCTACTCTCTGAGTAAAGAAACTACCTCTGACATTAGTCCTGATGAAGGGCTCATGCTCGAAACGTCGAATTCTCTGTTCCTGAGATGCTGCCTGGCCTGCTGTGCTTTGACCAGCAACACATTTGCAGCTACCTCTGACATCTGTCCTATATCTATCACCCCTCAGTTTAAAGCTAGCCTCCTCATGCTCGCCGTCAACATACTTGGAAGAAGGCTCTCTCTGTCCACCCGATCTAACCCTCTGATTATCTTATATGTCTCTATTAAATCACCTCTCAACCTTCTTCTCTCCAACAAAAACAGCCTCAAGTCCCTCAGTCTTTCCTTGTAAGACCTTCCCTCCATACCAGGCAACATTCTAGTAAATCTCCTCTGCACCTTTTCCAAAGCTTCCTCATCCTTCTTATAATGCGGTGACCAGAACTGTACACAATACTCCAAGTGCGGCTGCACCAGAGTTTTGTACAGCTGCAGCATAACCTCATGGTTCCAGAACTCGATCCCTCTATTAATAAAAGCTAAAACACTGTATGCCTTCTTAGCAACCCTGTCAGCCTGGGTGGCAACTTTTAAGGATCTGTGTTCATCTGCACTCCCAAGAATCTTACCATTAGCCCAGTACTCTGCATTCCGGTTACTCCAACTAAAGTGGATCACCTCACACTTGTCCGCATTAAACTCCATTTGCCACCTCTCAGTCCAGCTCTGCAGCTTATCTATGTCTCTCTGTAACCTACAACATCCTTCGTCACTATCCACAACTCCACCGACCTTAGTGTTGTCTGCAAATTTACTAACCCACCCTTCTACGCCCTCGTCCAGATTGTTTATAAAAATGATGAACAGCAGTGGACCCAACACCGACCCTTGCAGTACACCACTGGTAACTGGATTCCAGGATGATCATTCCCCATCAACCACCACCCTCTGTCTTCTTTCAGCAAGCCAATTACTGATCCAAACTGCTATATCTCCCACAATCCCATTCCTCCGCATTTTGTACAATAGCCTACTGTGGGGAACCCTATCGAACGCCTTGCTGAAATCCATATACACCACATCAACCGGTTTACTCTCATCTACCTGTTTGGTCACCTTCTCAAAGAACTCAACAAGGTTTGTGAGGCACGACCTACCCTTCACAAAACCGTGCTGACTATCCGTAAACAATTTATTATTTTCTAGATGATTATAAATCCTATTTCTTATAACCTTTTCCAACACTTTACCAACAACTGAAGTGAGGCTCACTGGTCTATAATTACCAGGATTGTCTCTACTCCCCTTCTTGAACAGGGGAACCACATTTGCTATCCTCCAGTCTTCTGGCACAATTCCTATAGACAATGACGATTTAAAGATCAAAGCCAAAGGCTTGGCAATCTCCTCCCTGGCTTCCCAGAGGATCCTGGGATAAATCCCATCCGTCCCAGGGGACTTATCTATTTTCACACTCTGCAGGATTTCTAATACCTCTTCCTTGTGAACCTCAATCCCACCTTATTTAGTACTGAAAATGTGTTGCTGGTTAAAGCGCAGCAGGTCAGGCAGAATCCAAGGAACAGGAAATTCGACGTTTCGGGCACAAGCCCTTCATCAGGAAAATGATGAAGGGCTGATGAAGGGCTTGTGCCCGAAACGTCAATTCTCCTGCTCCTTGGATGCTGCCTGACCTGCTGTGCTTTAACCAGCAACACATTTTCAGCTCTGATCTCCAGCATCTGCAGTCCTCACTTTTTACCCACCTTATTTAGTAGCCTATATCTCAGTATTCTCCTCGACAACATTGTCGTTTTCTAGAGTGAATACTGTTGAAAAATATTCATTAAGTGCTTCCCCTATCTCCTCTGACTCCCCACACAACTTTCCACTACTATCCTTGATTGGCCCTAATCTTACTCTCGTCATTCTTTTATTCCTTAAATACCTATCCGCCAACAACTTCTCATGTCTCCTCCTGGCTCTTCTGAGCTCTCTCTTTAGGTCTTTCCTGGCTACCTTGTAACCCTCAAGCGCCCTAAGAGAGCCTTCACATCTCATCCTAACATAAGCCCTCTTCTTCCTCTTGACCAGAGATTCCATTTCCTTCGTAAATCACAGTTCTCGCGTTCTACAGCTTCCTTCCTGCCCGACAGATACATACTTATCTCGGACACACAGGAACTTTTCCTTGAATAAGCTCCACATTTCTAATGTGCCCCTCCCCTGCAGTTTCCTTCCCCATCCTATGCTTCCTAAATCTTGCCTAATTACATCATAATTGCCTTTCCCCCAGCTGTAACTCTTGCCCAGTGGTATACACCTATCCCTTTCTATCACTAAAGTAAACATCACAGAATTGTGCTCACCTACTTCCAAGTCTAACACCTGGCCGGGCTCATTACCCAGTACCAAATCTAATGTGGCTTCGCCCCTTGTTGGCCTGTCTACATACTGTGTCAGGAAGCCCTCCTGCACACACTGGACAAAAACTGACCCATCTATAGTACTCGTACTGTAGTGATCCCAGTCAATATTTGGAAAGTTGAAGTCCCCTATGACAACTACCCTGTCTGTCTCACTCCTATCGAGAATTATCTTTGCTATCCTAACCTCTACATCTCTGGTACTATTCGGAAGCCGATAGAAAACTCCCAACAGGGGGACCTCTCCTTTCCTGTTTCTAATCTCAGCCCATACTACCTCAGTTGATGAGTCCCCAAACATCCTTTCTGCCACTGTAATACTGTCCTTGACCAACAATGCCACACCTCCCCCTCTTTTACCATCTTCTCTGTTCTTACTGAAACATCTAAACCCTGGAACCTGCAACAACAATTCCTGTCCCTGCTCTATCCATGTCTCAGGAATGGCCACAACATCGAAGTCCCAGGTATCAACCCATGCTGCAAGTTCACCCACCTTATTCCGGATGCTCCTGGTGTTGAAGTAGACACACTTCAAGCCAACTTCTTGCTTGCCGGTGCCATCTTGTGTCCCTGAAACTTGATTTTGGCCCTCCCTACTCTCAACCTTTTCTATACCCGAATTACAATCTCGGTTCCCATCCCCCCCCTGCTGGATTAGTTTAAATCCACCCCAATAGCCTTCGCAAATTCCCCCCCCCAGGATATTGGTACCCCTCTGGTTCAGATGAAGACCATCCTGCTTGTAGAGGTCCCCCCTACCCCAGAAAGAGCCCCAATTATCCAGGAATCCAAAACCCTCCCTCCTGCACCATCCCTGTAGCCACGTGTTCAAACCTCTCTTTTCCTATTCCTCGCCTCGCTAACACGTGGCACGGGCAACAAACCAGAGATTACAACTCTCTTCATCCTAGCTCTAAGCTTCCACCCTGGCTCTCTGAATTTCTGCCTTAAATCCCATCTCTCTTCCTACCTATGTTGTTGGTGCCTATGTGGACCACGACTTGGGGTGGCTCCCCCTCCCCCTTAAGGATCCCCAAAACATGATCAGAGACATCACGGACCCTGGCACCTGGGAGGCAACACACCAACCGTGAGTCTCTTTTGTCCCCAAGGAACCTCCTATCTGTCCCTCTAACTATGGAGTCCCCAATGACTACTGCTCTGCTCCTCTTCCCCCTTCCCTTCTGAGCAACAGGGACTGACTCTGTGCCAGAGCCCTGTGCCCCACTGCTTTCCCCTGGTAAGTCGTTCCCCCCAACAGTATCCAAAACAGTATACTTATTGTTGAGGGGAATGGCCACAGGGGATCCCTGCATTGCCTGCCGGTTCCCTTTCCATCCCTTTATGGTAACTCATCTGCCTTTTTCTTATACCTGAGGAGTCACTACCTCCCTGTAACTCCTCTCAATAACCCCCTCTGCCTCCCAAATGATCCGAAGTTCATACAGCTCCAGTTCCCTCCCGCGGTTTTCGAGGAGTTAGAGTTGGATGCACTTCCGGCAGATACAGTCAGCAGGGATACTAGTGGTGACCCTCACCTCCCACATTCTGTAGGAGGAACATTCAACTGCCCTCACCTCCATTCCCACTGTTCTAAATTCCCAAAGAGACTGATGAAAAAATAAGGACTAAAAAAAAACTCGTTACCTTACCAACCTGGCGCACAGAACCTTTTTTCTTGGTTCGACGAGGAGGATGGATGGGAGACACTACCCGAGTAGTGTTTCGGGTAACGCAACCACACAAATATATGATTTCCCAGAAGTCCTTCACTCCTCCTTCACACCTCTTGGCAAATGGAGGCTTTAGTTTACATTCTGAGGAAGATTCAGAAATGTGAATCGAAACATGAACTCTGTGTTTCTCTCTCCACAGAAGCTGCCAGACCTGCTGAGCTTCTCTGTTTAAATCAAATATTCAGCCTCTGCAGGATTTTGATTTATTCACTTTAGCTTCTCTACTCTAAGGAGAACAAGCCCAACTCCATCCACTCAAACACCTCATTCCGAATCCAGTCTGATATTCCCAGTACTACATGGAAGGCACCTCTTCCTTTGACCCTACCTGCCCCCTCAGAGGGAATGGAGAAGATACCACGATCACTGTTAAGGGAGTAGGGAATGTTGTCCGTGCTAACAGTTAGCCCTCAAGCCACTCCAGATTGGTAATATGGCCATTTGCCTTATTACTGTTTGTGGGATCTTACTGTGCACAAGACCGTTATCCTGGCTCCTATATTACAACAGTGACTACATTTCACAAGCACGTCAATGGATGCCAAGTGTTTTGAGATGACAAAACACAAGATACAATTAGAAACTTTCCTTCAGTTCAGTTCCACTGATCACATTTCCCCATTTTGATGAGGTAAAAACAATAAACTTCACATAAACCTCCCGGCTGGGTCTGCACTGGGTAAGACAGTGATGTCACCTACAGAGTCAGGGAGGGTTTGACCCAGAGTTTGAGCCAGTAACATGGAAATATACCGTACCTCCGGTAAAGAAACAGGCCATTTATCCCAACACGTCTGTACAAGGGTTTATGCCTCACACTAAATGCCTGCCCTCACTATCCCATCTCACCCTAACAGCCAACCTTTCTATTTCTGGTTCCCTCATGTGTTCCCTTTGAATAAATCGATATCATTCAATTCACTCTCACTCCCTGAGCAAGTCCCACATTCTCCATGATGACCACACCCCCATCACTCCCTGTGGGAATGATCCCACATTCTCCACAAACCCCCACCCCAACTCCCTGTGGAAGTGAGTCCACATTCCTAACCACCACCCACCCCATTCCCAGTGGGAATGAGTCCCACATTCCCAACCACCACCCACTCCATTCCCTGTGGGAATAAGTCCCACATTCTCCACAACCCCCCCACCCCAACTCCCTGTGGGAATGAGTCCCACATTCCTAACCACCACCCAACCCCATTCCCAGTGGGAATGAGTCCCACATTCACAACAGCCACCCACCCCATTCCCTGTGGGAGCGGGTATTCCATTCTCCCCAGTTTCTGCAGGAAGACATGTCTGTTGAATTCCCGCTCGGAATGATTGTTCCTGGCTGATATTGAAAGCCTTTAGGTTTCTACTCCTCCATAAGTGGAAAAGAAACATGAGCAATCCGCCCAGAACACATTAAACCCAGCTGTCAGGACCCACGCCTGGAATGAAAAATGGCCAAATTAAACCAACAATGAACATGCAGGAGGATGTAATACAGCGAGATTGGCGTTTCAGTATTTGGGCAAGTGCTAAGCCTGTTTTGTATAAATATGATTCAGTGTGTACTTTCAAAGATGGTTATGAATACTCAGGGCCCCAGGAGTCTGGCTTCCCATGTAACATCTTGTGCAAATTCATCCGTTACAACCCCTTCCCCCACCACCCCCTCCCCCCCCCCCCCCCCCCCCCCCACCCCCAACCCCCATGTCACACTCCCTCGTATCACATTCCATGAGTCATAAAATAAATATTCACCAGAGAAAGGCGGGGTATGTGCTGAATTACCACCAGGTCATAGAGTCATAGAGATGTACAGCATGAAGACAGAGCCTTCGGTCCAACCTGTCCATGCCAACCAGATATCCCAACCCAATCTAGTCCCACCTGCCAGCACCCGACCCATATCCTCCAAACAGCTCCCCCCACCCACCCACCCACCCCCCGCTCATATACCCATCCAAATGCCTCTTAAATGTTGCAATTGTACCAACCTCCACCACATCCTCTGGCAGCGCATTCCATACACAAACCATCCTCTGCATGAAAATGTTGCCCTTTAGGTCTCTTATTTCTTTCCCCTCTCACCCTAAACCTATGCCCTCTAGTTCTGCATTCCCCCACCCGAGGGGAAAAAACTTTGTCTATTTATCCTATCCATGTCCCTCATGATTTTATAAACCTCAATAAGGTCACCCCTCACCCTCCGATGCTCCAGGGAAAACAGCCCCAGCCAATTCAACCTCTCCTTATAGTTCAAATCCTCCAACCCTGGCAACATCCTTGTAAATCTTTTCTGAACCCTTTCAAGTTTCACAACATCTTTCCGATAGGAAGGAGACCAGAATTGCATGCAATATTCCAACAGTGGCCTAACCAATGTCCTGTACAGCCACAACATGACCTCCCAACTCCTGTACTCAATAAAGGAAAGCATATCTTCTTTACTATTCTATCCAAGGAGCTATGAACCTGCACTCCAAGGTCTCTTTGTTCAGCAACTTCCAAGGACCTTACCATTAAGTGTATAAGTCCTGCTAAGATTTGCTTTCCCAAAATGCAGCACCTCGCATTTATCTGAATTAAACTCCATCTGCCTCTACTCAGCCCATTGGCCCATCTGATCAAGATCCCGTTATAATCTGAGGTAACCTTCTTCACTGTCCACTACACCTCCAATTTTGGTGTCATCTGCAAACTTACTAATGATACCTCTTATGCTCCCATCTAAATCATTTATGTAAATGATGAAAAGTAGGGGACCCAGCACCGATCCTTGTGGCACTCCACTGGTCACAGGCCTCCAGTCTGAAAAACAACCCTGCACCACCACCCTCTGTCTTCTACCTTTGAGCCAGTTCTGTATCCAAATGGCGAGTTCTCCCTGTATTCTGTGAGATCTAAGCTTGCTAACCAGTCTCCCATGGGGAACCTTGTTGAACGCCTTACAGAAGTCCATATAGACCACATCTACCACCCTACCCTCATCAATCCTGTTGTCTAACTGACTCACGTGAAAAGCAGTTTGATTCTGTCTGTAAACACAGATTGTAATTGAAAAGCTGTAAAATAACCAATGCAATTGTTTCAGACGTGTCTGAACAAAGTATGTTAAGGAATATAATGTGGACAGAGGAAGTGGATGTGTGTCTGTGTCTCTGTGTGTCTGTCTGTGTGTGTATCTGCCTGTCTGTCTGTGTGTGTGTCTGTCTGTCTGTGTGTGCATCTGTGTGTGTGTGTGTGTGTCTGTCTGTGAGTGTGTGTGTCTGTGTCTGTGTGTGAGTATGTGTATCTGTCTGTGTCTATGTGTGAGTATGTGTATATGTGTGTGTGTCTGTCTGTGTGTGTCTGTCTGTCTGTGTGTAGTGTGTGTATATGTGTGTCTGTCTGTGTGTGAGTGTGTATATGTGTGTCTGTCTGTCTCTGTCTGTGAGTGTGTGTGTGTCTGTGTATTTGTATGTGTGTGTGACTGTCTGTCTCTGTCTGTCTGTCTGTGTGTGTATGTGTATGCATGTGTATGTGTTTGTGTGTATGTGTGTGTCTGTGTGTATGTGTGTGTCTGTGTGTATGTGTGTGTGTATGTGTGTGTCTGTCTGTCTCTGTCTGTGAGTGTGTGTGTCTGTGTCTGTGTGTGTCTGTGTTTGTATATGTGCGTGACTGTCTGTCTCTGTCTGTCAGTGTATGTGTATGTGTGTGTATGTGTTTGTGTGTATGTGTGTGTCTGTGTGTATGTGTGTGTGTATGTGTGTGTCTGTCTGTCTGTCTCTGTCTGTGAGTGAGTGTGTGTGTGCCTGTGTCTGTGTGTGTCTGTGTTTGTATACGTGTGTGACTGTCTGTCTCTGTCTGTCTGTCAGTGTATGTGTATGTGTGTGTGTGTATGTGTTTGTGTGTATGTGTGTATGTGTGTGTGTCTGTGTGTTTGTGTGTATGTGTGTGCCTGTATCCGTGTGTGTGTGTGTCTGTGTCTGTGTGTGTGTGTATTTGTGTGTGTATGTGTGTGTCTGTGTATGTGTGTATGTATGTGTATGCATGTGTATATGTGTATGTGTGTGTGTATATGTGTATGTGTGTGTGTATGTGTGTATATGTGTGTGTATATGAGTGTGTGTATGTGTTTGCGTGTGTGTGTGTATGTGTTTGTGTATGTGTGTGTATATGTGTGTGTGTCTGTGTGTGTATATATGTGTGTGTATGTGTGTATATGTGTGTTTATATGTGTGCGTGTGTATGTGTGTGTACGTGTGTATGTGTGTGTGTGTATGTGTGTGTAAATGTGTGTGTATGTGTTTGTGTATGTGTGTGTATGTGTGTATATGTGTGTTTATATGTGTGTGTGTGTGTATGTGTGTGTACGTGTGTATGTGTGTGTGTGTCTGTGTGTATGTCTATGTGTGTGTATGTGTGTGTGTGTATGTGTTTGTGTCTGTGTGTGTATATGTGTGTGTGTCTGTGTTTGTGTGTGTGTGTGTGTGTATATGTGTGTGTGTGTCTGTGTGTGTGTATGTGTTTGTGTATGTGTGTGTATATGTGTGTGTGTCTGTTTGTGTGTATGTGTGTGTATATGTGTGTGTGTATGTGTGTGTGCATGCACATGAAGGTTGCATGTAGGAATTTCTCAAAGGTGTTGGTCACTGAGGTCATGATTTGGAGATGCCAGTGTTAAACTGGAATGGACAAAGTTAAAACTCACACAACACCAGGTTATACTCCAACAGATCTGTTTGGAAGCACTAGCTTTCAGAACACCGCTCCTGTCCACAACCACCTGACGAAAGAGCGTCGCTCTGAAAGCTAGTGCTTCCAAATAAACCTGTTGGAGTATAACCTGGTGTTGTGTGAGTTTTAACCTTAATCAATGAAGCACGTATTACAGGGAGTTCTGCAGGCTGAAGAGGAAATTCATAGAATCCCTACAGTACGGAAGCAGACATTCGGCCCATCGAGTCGTCACTGACCCTCTGAAGACTGATCCACCCCCCTCAACCCCCAGCTGACCCCTGTAACCCTGCATTTACCATGGTCAATCCACCTAACCTGCACACCCCTGACTGGAGGAAACCGGAGCACCCGGCCCATGGGAACAGACCATCACTCAGGGATCAGTGTTGGGACAACTGTCCATTACTCCGTGTAAATAACTCGGAGTTTTCTTTATGCGAATAATGTGCAAATTTGCAAAAGATTTGTTTAAGTGTGAAGGGAAAACGAAGTGACTTCAGGAGGAGACAAGTTTAGCAGAGAATGAGTTAAGGTGAATCTGAACAGATGAGACATGATGCATTTCGGGATTAATAGACACCAAATTGGATATTTCTCAAAGGAACAGACATTCTAGATTGGAAAAATAAAGTTAAAAATGAGAGGACAAGTTATAAGTATAAAAAAATGTCCATTTAAAGTACCTGGAGGAGGCCATTTAGCCCATCAAGCCTGTTCTGCCATTGCATTAGAGCAAGCCTGATCATCTCTCTCAGCTCTTTCCTCTGCTATATCCTGCAGCATTTTATATCATTAGTCTCTAGATATCTACTGACTTCAGTTTCGAACATGATCAATGATTGAGCTTCAGTCCCGGGGATAGAAAATTCCCAAGATTCCTCCTCATTTAGCCTGAAATGACCATCTCTTATTCTGAGGCTTGTCTCCTCCTCTTAGAGTCCCCAGCCAGGGGAAACAGCCTTCCTGCTTCTACCCACTCACACCCTCAGGCAACTGACTGTGTGGAGTTTGCACGTTCTCCCCGTGTCTGCGTGGGTTTCCTCCGGGTGCTCCGGTTTCCTCCCACAGTCCAAAGATGTGCGGGTCAGGTGAATTGGCCATGCTAAATTGTCCGTAGTGTTAGGTGCAGGGGTAAATGTAGGGGAATTGGTCTGTGTGGGTTGTGCTTCAGCGGGTCGGTGTGGACTTGTTGGGCCGAAGGGCCTGTTTCCACACTGTAATTAATCTAATCTAATCTAATCTAAGAAAACCCTGAAGGAATTTTGTTTACTTTGAGGAGGTAGCAGGGTGGCTCAGGGGTTAGCACAGCTGCCTCACAGAGTCAGGGATCCACCAGGGTTCAATCCTCCCTCAGGCAACTGTCTATGTGGAGTTTGCATGTTCTTCCTGTTTCTATGCAGCTTTCCTCCCACAGTGCAAAGATGCGCGGATTTAGGGAGATTAGCCATGGTAAATATGGAGCTATGGAGGTAGGGCTAGCTTGTGCTGGGATGCTCTTTAGAGGCTCAGTGTAGAATTAATGAACTGAATGGTCTGTTTCTCTACTGTTAGGATTCTATGAGATCACAGCTCTAAAATGTGTTGCTGGAGAAGCGCAGCAGGTCAGGCAGCATCAAAGGAGCCGGAGAATCGACATTTCGGGCATAAGCCCTTCTTCAGGAATGAGGAAAGTGTGTCCAGCAGGCTAAGATAAAAGGTAGGGAGGAGGGACTTGGGGGAGGGGCGTTGGGAATGCGATAGGTGGAAGGAGGTCAAGGTGAGGGTGATAGGCCGGAGTGGGGTGGGGGCGGAGAGGTCAGGAAGAAGATTGCAGGTTAGGAGGGCGGTGCTGAGTCCGAGGGAACCGACTGAGACAAGGTGGGGGGAGGGGAAATGAGAAAGCTGGAGAAATCTGCATTCATCCCTTGTTGTTGGGGGGTGTCTAGGCGGAAGACGAGGCGCTCTTCCTCCAGGCGTCATGTGGCCAGGGTCTGGCGATGGAGGAGTCCAAGGACCTGCATGTCCTTGGCGGAGTGGGAGGGGGAGTTGAAGTGTTGAGCCATGGGTAGTTGGGTTGGTTGGTCCGGGTGTCCCAGAGGTGTTCTCTGAAACGCTCCGCAAATAGGTGGCCCGTCTCCCCAATATAGAGGAGGCCACATCAGGTGCAGCGGATGCAGTAAATGATGTGTGTGGAGGTGCAGGTGAATTTGTGGTGGATATGGAAGGATCCCTTGAGGCCTTGGAGGGAAGTAAGGGGGGAGGTGTGGGCGCAAGTTTTGCATTTCTTGCGGTTGTGGGGAAGGTGCCGGGAGTGGAGGTTGGGTTGGTGGGGGGTGTGGACCTGACGAGGGAGTCACGGAGGGAGTGGTCTTTTCAGAACGCCGATAGGGGTGGGAAGGGAAATATATCCCTGGTGGTGGGGTCCATTTGGAGGTGGCGGAAATGACGACGGATGATATGATGTATATGGAGGTTGGTGGGGTGGTAGGTGAGGACCAGTGGGGTTCTGTCCTGGTGGCGATTGGAGGGGCGGGGCTCAAGGGCGGAGGAGCGGGAAATAGAGGAGATGCGGTGGAGGGCATCGTCGGCCACGTCTGAGGGGAAATTGCGGTCTTTGAAGAAGGAGGCCATCTGGGCTGTGCGGTATTGGAACTGGTCCTCCTGGGCGCAGATGCGGCTGAGACGAAGGAATTGGGAATATGGGATGGTGTTTTTACAGGGGGCAGGGTGGGAGGAGGTGTAGTCCAGATAGCTGTGGGAGTCAGTCGGTTTATAGTAAATGTCTGAGTTGATTCGGTCGCCTGAGATAGAAATGGAGAGGTCTAGGAAGGGGAGGGAGGCGTCTGAGACTGTCCAGGTGAATTTGAGGTCGGGGTGAAAGGTGTTGGTAAAGTGGATGAACTGTTCAACCTCCTCGTGGGAGCACGAGGCAGCACCGATACAGTCATCGATGTAGCGGAGGAAAAGGTGGGGGGTGGTGCCAGTGTAGTTGCGGAAGATGGACTGTTCCACATATCCTACGAAGAGGGAGGTATAGCTGGGGCCCATGCGGGTGCTCATGGCTACTCCTTTGGTTTGGAGGAAGTGGGAGGATTGGAAAGAGAAGTTGTTCAGAGTGAGGACCAGTTCAGTCAGTCGAAGGAGGGTGTCAGTGGAAGGGTACTGGTTGGTGCGGCGGGAAAGGAAGAAGCGGAGGGCTTTGAGTCCTTCGTGATGGGGGATGGAGGTGTACAGGGACTGGATGTCCATCGTGAAAATAAGGCGTTGGGGACCGGGGAAGCGAAAATCATGGAGGAGGTGGAGGGCGTGAGTGGTGTCCCGAACGTAGGTGGGGAGTTCTTGGACTAAGGGGGACAGGACCATTTCCAGAGATGAGTTCTCTGGGGCAGGAGCAGGCTGAGACAATGGGTCGGCCGGGGCAGTCAGGTTTGTGGATTTTGGGCAGAAGGTAGAAACGGGCGGTGCGGGGTTGTGGGACTATGAGGTTGGAGGCGGTGGATGGGAGATCCCCTGAGGTGATGAGGTTATGGATGGTCTGGGGGATGATGGTTTGGTGGTGGGAGGTGGGGTCATGGTCAAGGGGGCAGTAGGAGGAGGTGTCCACGAGCTGGCGTTTAGCCTCAGCGGTGTAAAGGTCGGTGCGCCAAACTACTACCGCGCCTCCCTTGTCTGCGGGTTTGATGGTGAGGTTGGGGTTGGAGCGGAGGGAGTGGAGGGCTGCACGTTGTGAGGGTGAGAGGTTGGAGTGGGTGAGAGGGGTGGGTAGGTTGAGGTGGTCTATGAGATCACCCTCTGATTCTTCTCTGCTATATTTGTTGGGAGGCACAGTTGCCCCAATCTGTTCTGATAGGAACCAGCCCCAACTCAGAGTCTAATCCGGGAACCTCCACCTCCAATATTTCCCTGTTTAGTGAAAGGGACCAAACCTGTTCACAGCTCTAAGTGTGGTCTCCCAAACAATCAAAGTTAAAATCTTTATTCTTGTACATATTCCCTCTTGCAACAAATTACAGTACTCCCTTCGCCTTCCTAATTGTTTGCTGCAGCTGCATTTTAGTTTTCAGTGAGTTATGGACAACGACATTTAGGTGCATTTTGGTATCAATAGTTTCCAGTCTCTCACACGTTAATACTCTGCACCCTTCATTCCTTCTCCAAGGCTGGATCATCTCAGACTTATCCATGTTGTATTGGATCTGCCTTTTGGCGAATGTTTGGAGATGCATTGGATTCTCCAAGTCTCGTGTAAAGGAATTTTGAGAGGAAAGGGGTAAAACTAAACTTGCCAATCATTCAATCATTCAATCTCTACCTGACCTCTTTCAAACTGCTCCTCAGTAAATGAGCACCTCCCAACATTTAACATCTTATTATGTGACTTGGTCTCAAATGTTATTTGCTTGTGTTTTGTGAAATACTATGAAGACTTTTAAATCATGTTAAGGGTGCCACAGAAATGCAGGTTGTTGTTGACAAACAAAAAAAGTAGAAAAGAAACCACCTGGTCACCAGTTCCAAAGATCTGAGATTTTCCTTTCTGATGATGTTTACTTGGTCAGAAGAGATCAGCTTCATTGACAAGGTCAGCATTAAATCTCTGTCCTTAAACGATTTTGAGAAGTGCATCTCGTTGTCCAGACACGTGGAAAACTCTGTCACTCAACATGGACCCCATTAAACGCCCAAAAACAAAATGGAGGGAATTGAGATTGGACAAGATCAGGAGCAGGGCCCAGGGTTAGAGCCAGTTACACGATCCACTTGAACAAGACAGTCCAGGTTAGTGTGAGAGTGGTTTCTCAGTTTGATCTTACATCTTTGCCATGTTAAATCCGTTTGCCTGAATGTATAATTGACAATGCCCAGTGAAGAATAAGACTGGTCTGCAAAAGCTCTTCAGCAAGGGGGAGGTCACATTGGAAAGTCCCAAATCCTGCACAGCAAAAGGCACTTTGCAAGTTACAGCAACAACCATATTTCACTGGCAGTAAAGCACTTTGGAGCATTAACTGGCTCTTTTTCGTGACAGGAATCAATATCAAGGCCACATCATCTTCAACTGAGAACTCAGCCCTACAACAGGGAAAGCTAGAACATCTTATAGCAATGTTCACAACCTCCGTACATCCTAACATTCTCTGCAGCTACTGAAATAATTCTGATTTGTAGTCACTGTCATAATGTCAGACAAACAGCCAACGCCCACAAACAGTAACATGATGTTTGATTGATGGATAAATATTGGATGGACACTGGGGACAGCTCTCATGTTCCTCTTCCACCTAGTTCCAGGGGCTTGTATTTGGTTCGCCTCATAGGGTAGGCAGGGCTTTGTATAACAGTCAGACCCAGAGGATGGCACCACTGGCAGTGCAGCACTCCCTCAGTCCAGCCATGGGAGTGTCAGCTCAGGGACATAGTCCGATCCCAGGAACTCAGTCTTCAGAATCTGAAGAAACCAGTGCTGCTCACTGAAGCTCCAGCAGTCGTAGGCAGATCTTTCACCACTGGGCCTTCATTCATTGGGATTCTGGATCAGTGGTGCTGGAAGAGCACAGCAGTTCAGGCAGCATCCGAGGAGCAGTAAAATCGATGTTTCGGGCAAAAGCCCTTCATCAGGAATAAAGGCAGAGAGCCTGAAGCGTGGAGAGATAAGCTAGAGGAGGGTGGGGGTGGGGAGAGAGTAGCATAGAGTACAATGGGTGAGTGGGCGAGCGGATGAAGGTGATAGGTCAGGGGGATGGGGGGTGGAGTGGATAGGTGGAAAACAAGATAGGCAGGTAGGACAAGTCCGGACAAGTCATGGGGACAGTGCTGAGCTGGAAGTTTGGAACTAGGGTGAGGTGGGGGAAGGGGAAATGAGGAAACTGGTGAAGTCCACATTGATGCCCTGGGATTGAAGTGTTCTGAGGTAGAAGATGAGGCGTTCTTCCTCCAGGCGTCTGGTGGTGAGGGAGCGGCGGTGAAGGAGGCCCAGGACCTCCATGTCCTCGGCAGAGTTGAAATGTTGGGCCACAAGGCGGTGTGGTTGATTGGTGCGGGTGTCCCGGAGATGTTCCCTAAAGCGCTCTGCTAGGAGGCATCCAGTCTCCCCAATGTAGAGGAGACCACATCGGGAGCAATGGATACAATAAATGATATTAGTGGATGTGCAGGTAAAACTTTGATGGATGTGGAAGGCTCCTTTAGGGCCTTGGATAGAGGTGAGGGAGGAGGTGTGGGCGCAGGTTTTACAGTTCCTGTGGTGGCAGGGGAAAGTGCCAGGATGGGAGGGTGGGTTGTAGGGGGGCGTGGACCTGACCAGGTAGTCACGGAGGGAACGGTCTTTGCAGAAGGTGGAAAGGGGCAGGGAGGGAAATATATCCCTGGTGGTGGGGTCTTTTTGGAGGTGGTGGAAATGTCGGCGGATGATTTGGTAGAGGAGACAGCATTGGGAGCAACGGATACAGTACAAAGTGGGCGGCACGGTGGCACAGTGGTTAGCACTGCTGCCTCACAGTGCCTGAGACCTGGTTCAATTCCCGCCTCAGGCGACTGACTGTGTGGAGTTTGCACATTCTCCCCGTGTCTGCGTGGGTTTCCTCCGGGTGCTCCGGTTTCCTCCCACAGTCCAAAGATGTGCGGGTCAGGTGAATTGGCCATGCTAAATTGCCCGCAGTGTTAGGTAAGGGGTAAATGTAGGGGTATGGGTGGGTTGCGCTTCGGCGGGTCGGTGTGGACTTGTTGGGCCGAAGGGCCTGTTTCCACACTGTAAGTAATCTAATCTAATCTAATCTAAAACATGTGTGGAAGTGAAAATCTGATGTGGAAGGCTCCTTTAGGGCCTTGGATGGAGGTGTGGGTGCAGGCTTTGCAATTCCTGCGGTGGAAGGGGAAGGTGCCAGGAGGGGAGGGTGGGCTGTTAGGTTGCTAGGGGTGGGGAGGGAAATATATCTCTGCTGGTGAGGTCCGTCTATAGGTGGCAGAAATGGTGGAGGATGATATGATATATATGGAGGTTGGTGGAAGACCCTGGCCACACGAAGCCTGGAGGAAGAGCGCCTCATCTTCTGCCTAGGAACCTTCCAACCACAAGGGATGAATGCTACTTTCTCCCCACCCCCACCCTCCTCCAGCTTATCTCTCCACCCTGCAGGCACTCTGCCTTTATTCCTGATGAAGGGCTTTTGCCCGAAACGTCGATTTTCCTGCTCCTCGGATGCTGCCTGAACTGCTGTGCTCTTCCAGCACCACTCTAGTCTGGAATCTGGTTTCCAGCATCTGCAGTCATTGTTTTTACCCTTCATTCATTGGGAGCTTCACTGATTTTCAGTTTGAATAAATTGCATTTAACCAGGATTGTTAAACAAAATGTGATAATATTTGCTGGCCAAACAATGCCAATCATTTCCAACTGGTTTCAGCGATGACCATTCCCAATTCATCCCACAAATCAGATAGGAACATGCTTCAATTTTTCCAGTTCAATCACTTTTCCCCCTTGATTAACATTTGAGGGTGGAGCAAGGTTGAGGAGCAGAATGGACTCCTGCCCAAATTGATGTCCATTTAAAACATGCAAATATATATGCAAGGTTAAAAATCACACAACACCAGGTTATAGTCCTTCAGGTGAACAATCACCTGATGAAGGAGCGTCGCTCCGAAAGCTAGTGCTTCCAATTAAACCTGTTGGACTATAACCCGATGTTGTGTGATTTTTAACTTTGTACACCCCAGTCCAACACCGGCATCTCCAAAATATATATGCAGGGCCCCTGTGGTGATCAGAGGCTCAACCCCTCCTGTTTTAAAGATCTGGCTGTAGGGAATCTCCACCCCCAAGAATATCCCAAAGGGTAGGGAGCTTCCATCATGAGGGGGGTTGGGAGAAAGGTTTCTTCCCCACCCAAGAAGCTGTTCCTCCAATCACATTCTGCTTTACTCCAGTGCTTGCTGCTGATAGGCTGATAGTGAATCTACCAGCAGCAAACATGAGAGAGATACAGCTAACAGTAGGAGTAGCATTGAAAAGGTGAGTGGTGACAGTGAGTGAGGGGCTGGAAACTTAGGGTTCAAGAGGTGGAGGTGATGGGGTTGAGTAGCTAAAAATCAGGATGAGGGGCTGCAAGTGGGGTAATGGGAGTGAAAACATGTAAACCTTTCAACAAAGGAATACTGAGTTAGTTCAGAACCAGGAAATCTTGAAACCACTGAACTAATAAATTCCTTACAAATGAATGTGGAGTCTCTAGCTTAAGGCTGTATATACTCAGGAATTACTGGAGGAGTGAAAAAGTAATGGTTGCTATGTAATAAATACTGTGTCAAAGAGATAATTTGATACTGAACAATTCTATTTCATAAAGATTTCCATTAATTCCATCCCATTGTTTTACAAACGGAGCATTATTTGAGAAGAGTGACTGTTCAAAAAACAAACATGCAACTATTGGTGACCTCACCAGTTGCAAAAATACATGTTGAGGGTAAAGGTCTTTCATATACAAATGTGTATGTCCATTATCTTTAAAATAACTATTTTTAACATTTACCTGTTTCATATGCTAATTTAGATATGGTAGTGTTGAGGAAATCAATGCTTTCCACACGTGTTGTGAATGGAAATGATTATTGAGGATATTGATGAATATTTCAGATTCTCCTTCTGTATGAGAGCATATCCCTCATCCTGCAACACAAGCACGCAAGGTAAAATGATCACATGACAATACCACCTCATAAAAGAGTTGGTGAGAATGAAAAATGAGCCCTTGGAAACCAAAACACAGCCCCGGAAAATCAAAACATTTTTGTTGAAAAATCTCAAAGTGGAGTCGGAAAAACAAACGTTTAGCCTTTGTCCAACTGACATGGATTAACCGAGCTCCCATGGGACATTCAGGCAGAGGTATCAGAGGGATATCAGTGTCCATGATCACTGTCATACCTTAGAGAGCATTGGTGGTGTCTGAGCATTATGATAAAACACAAGGGAGTTATCAGGCAGTAAAAGGAGATTTACCTGCAATTAGTCCCTCAGATGTTGGGTCAGTGACCATAGAATCATAAAACAGAACAGGACAGAGGGAGACCATTCAGCCCATCAAATTTCTGGAGGCTCTTTAAAGGAGCAATCCAATGCGTCCCACATCCTATAATTTCTTTATAAATTATATAAATTCTTTCCTTTTTCAGTATTTATCCAATTCTTTGACAAAGGCCAGATGAGAATCTGTTTCCATTGCCTAGTCAAGCAGCTCATTCCAAGTCCTAACCATTCATTGCAAAACAGGTCTTCTCCTGAGGTGACCTCTGTGTCTTTTGCCAGTCATCGTGAGCCAAGTCCTGTCATTATCCATCCACCCATCAGCCATTGACACATTCCCTCTGCCCAGACCCCTCGGGATGCCGACTGCCTGTACCACAAGAGCCCAGAGCTGCAATTTATGAGCACTGTTCCAGAAAACTGTCTCGGTAACATCGTCAGAACCTTCACAACATCACAACATTCAGAAAGTGTGAAACCCAAAATTGAACACAGTCTCACTTGGGATCTGGCACAGGTTCAGAAAGCCTTCCTGCCTTGAGTTTCCTTGTCAGAATGTTGATGAAAGTCTTATCCTGACCTGCAGACAGAGCAAACTGACGTGAGGCACTTAACCTGACACTCTCTTCACAGAGTGGAATAGCTCGATCACCGCTCTGTGTAAACAACCAGCCAGTGACAGGAATCAAATACTCATTTTGCAGATCAGTACAGCAAGAAACCATGTTTAAAGGTGATTTTATGCAAAATAAGATTAGTTGCAAATACTGCTGGCAGTCAGCCTGAGACAGTGTCAAAGTGTTGAACATAAACTGGGCCTGAAACATAAATAGTTGTCTCTGACAGTGCAGCACTCCCTCAGCACTGACCCTCCGACAGTGCGGCACTCCCTCAGCACTGACCCTCCGACAGTGCGGCACTCCCTCAGCACTGACCCTCCGACAGTGCGGCACTCCCTCAGCACTGACCCTCCGACAGTGCGGCACTCCCTCAGCACTGACCCTCCGACAGTGCGGCACTCCCTCAGCACTGACCCTCCGACAGTGCGGCACTCCCTCAGCACTGACCCTCCGACAGTGCGGCACTCCCTCAGCACTGACCCTCCGACAGTGCGGCACTCCCTCAGCACTGACCCTCCGACAGTGCGGTGATCCCTCCAATATTTTCTCCACTTAAATGTTTAACTGCAAGTTATTGCTGTTAGTATGGCAATATGCTAGCATAAATTCGATGGACCCAATGGCCTGTTCCTTTGCTGGGAAACACGCAGATGCAAACTGACAGAGGCCTCAGCTCCTGCTCAGCCACCAATGAGGCCCGATCCTGGATGAGTGCACTGTGACCTTTCCCCCCTTCCCTGGCAGACAGTACTGCTGCAGAGAACCCAAAGGGAGATCCCTGGGTTCTGCCTCTGTTTACAGTGACAGAGTACACTGAGGTTGCCCTGAGAGTGGAACCACTTGATTTCAGTTTCACCCTCCATGAATAGGTGATCAGTTCCCATTAGCTGCCAGACACCTCTCCCAGTTTAATTATTGATAACTGACATTGACTCTGTGCTGTTACTGAGTCCTTCAGACCTCCCTTCAATATCATGTGTTCCTGATAATGGCGGCACGGTGGCACAGTGGTTAGCACTGCTGCCTCACAGCGCCAGAGACCTGGGTTCAATTCCCGACTCAGGCGACTGACTGTGTGGAGTTTGCACATTCTCCCCGTGTCTGCGTGGGTTTCCTCCGGGTGCTCCGGTTTCCTCCCACAGTCCAAAGATGTGCGTGTCAGGTGAATTGGGCATGCTAAATTGTCTGTAGTGTTAGGTAAGGGGTAGATGTAGGGGTATGGGTGGGTTGCGCTTCGGCGGGTCAGTGTGGACTTGTTGGGCTGAAGGGCCTGTTTCCACACTGTAAGTAATCTAATCTAAACGCTGTGGATTCATCTCCCGCTCTATGCAGGAAGACCACCCACTGGTCTAAGGGGAGCTTTCAATTCTAAAATGACTGGCACCCTTAATTATAATGGAGTCAGCACTGGAGGGGTGCAATCTGTAATGATCCTGGTTTACACACTCACCCTGTCTTATAGACGTACAGTATTGAGGCCATTCAGCCCCTCAGGCCTGCTCCATCATGATGGCCGGTGTACTTCAGAATTCCTGCTCCTATCATGGCTCCATTTCCTGTGAGCTCGAATGACTTCCATTGAACCTTCGCTGGTTCTTCTGGAATTCAAGAATTCTTTGAATTGAGAAGAACGACAGGTGATCCCGTTGGGATATTATTGGATTCTTAAGCAGGATGTGCTGAGTGGGTGTTTGGCCCTTAAGGGAGAAACTAGGGCTGGAGGACACAGCCTTAGAATAAAGGGGCATCAGTTTCAGACTGAGATGGGGAGGAATGTCGTCTCTTAGTGGGTTGAGAGTCTTTGGAACTCCTTGTCACAGAGAGAGCTGTGGGGCAGAGTCCCTGTGTATGTTTGAGGCTGAGACAGATCCCTGATCCGTCGGGGGATCAGGGTTACAGGGAGAAACTAAGGAAAGTAGGTTTGAGGAATTTTGGATTAGCCATGATCCCATTGAATGAGAGAGAGCAGGCTGATAGGGCCAAATGGACCTCTCTCTGTCCTTAGACCTCCCTGCCCAGAGATACGGACTGTTGTGCCTGTCACACACTCTGATTCCAGGTGCCCCACTCACATACATCACAGCACCCTCAAAAAAAAATTCCAAGCTGCAAATTGAGGGCAGAAATGTAACAGGGCGAGGATAGAGAAAGAGGGTGAATGGGTTGCTTGACACAGAGCTAGCACAGAATTGATGGACTGTGCGTCCTCATCTGTGACTCTAGGACAGGGTATACATTGGAACAAGCAAAATCCAAGGTGCTAAGTTGTTTCATTTACTCCATGGCATTGTATTCAGATATACGGATAATAAGCCAACTATTAAACATTAATGCTATCTCCTTGAGATATGTGTTCATTGTTCTTTCAATGGAGGCACCACTCCCCATACCCCGATGTTTTACGATTACATTCTGTAAGTATTCCACCCTCACACACACCCACACAATGATCAGTTACTTAGTTCACTGCACCAGGATTTGCAGGAAGAGCTGCTGAAAAACAGCAAACTCTGAGAATTATTCTCCGAAGATTTACTGCTCTGTTGTCAGAAACAGTACAAGGGCGATAGGAAGAGCCCGGAGAGATTTTGAACTGTACGATCATAAACAAATCTCAACTAAACTACTTCATCCAACACCCTGATTCATGATAGAGGAGGGTCAGTGCTGAGGGAGTGCCGCACTGTCAGAGGGTCAGTGCTGAGGGAGTGCTGCACTGTCAGAGGGTCAGTGCTGAGGGAGTGCCGCACTGTCAGAGGGCCAGTACTGAGGGAGTGCTGCACTGTCAGAGGGTCAGTGCTGAGGGAGTGCCGCACTGTCAGAGGGTCAGTGCTGAGAGAGTGCCGCACTGTCAGAGGGCCAGTACTGAGGGAGTGCTGCACTGTCAGAGGGTCAGTGCTGAGGGAGTGCCGCACTGTCAGAGGGTCAGTGCTGAGAGAGTGCCGCACTGTCAGAGGGTCAGTGCTGAGGGAGTGCCGCACTGTCAGAGGGTCAGTGCTGAGGGAGTGCTGCACTGTCAGAGGGTCAGTGCTGAGGGAGTGCCGCACTGTCATAGGGTCAGTACTGAGGGAGTGCAACACTGTCAGAGGGTCAGTGCTGAGGGAGTGCTGCACTGTCAGAGGGTCAGTGCTGAGAGAGTGCCGCACTGTCATAGGGTCAGTGCTGAGGGAGTGCAACACTGTCAGAAGGTCAGTACTGAGGGAGTGCCACACTGTCAGAGGGTCAGTGCTGGGGGAGTGGGCACTGTCAGAGGGTCGGTGCTGAGGGAGTGCCACACTGTCAGAGGGTCAGTACTGAGGGAGTGCTGCATTGTCGGAGGGTCAGTGCTGAGGGAGTGCCGCACTGTCGGAGGGTCAATACTGAGGGAGTGCTGCACTGTCAGAGGGTCAGTGTTGAGGGAGTGCTGCACTGTCAGAGGGTCAGTGCTGAGGGAGTGCCGCACTGTCAGAGGGTCAGTACTGAGGGAGTTCCACACTGTCAGAGGGTCAGTGCTGGGGGAATGGGCACTGTCAGAGGGTCAGTGCTGAGGGAGTGGGCACTGTCAGAGGGTCAGTACTGAGGGAGTGCCGCACTGTCGAAGGGTCAGTGCTGAGGGAGTGGGCACTGTTGGAGGGTCAATACTGAGGGAGTGCTGCACTGTCGGAGGGTCAGTACTGAGGGAGCGCTACACTGTCAGAGGGTCAGTGCTGGGGGAGTGGGCACTGTTGGAGGGTCAGTGCTGAGGGAGTGCCGCACTGTCAGAGGGTCAGTGCTGAGGGAGTGCCACACTGTCAGAGGGTCAGTGCTGGGGGAGTGGGCACTGTTGCAGGGTCAGTGCTGAGGGAGTGCTGCACCGACAGAGGGTCAGTGCTGAGGGAGTGCCGCACTGTCAGAGGGTCAGTACTGAGGGAGCACTACACTGTCAGAGGGTCAGTGCTGACAGAGTGCCACACTGTCAGAGGGTCAGTACTGAGGGAGTGCCACACTGTCAGAGAGTCAGTGCTGGGGGAGTGGGCACTGTTGGAGGGTCAGTGCTGAGGGAATGCTGCACTGTCAGAGGGTCCGTGCTGAGGGAGTGCCACACTGTCAGAGGGTCAGTGCTGAGGGAGTGCCGCACTGTCAGAGGGTCAGTACTGAGGGAGTGCCACACTGTCAGAGGGTCGGTGCTGGGGGAGTGGGCACTGTCGGAGGGTCGGTGCTGAGGGAGTGGGCACTGTCAGAGGGTCAGTACTGAGGGAGTGCCGCACTGTCAGAGGGTCAGTGCTAACGGAGTGCTGCACTGTCAGAGGGTCAGTGCTGAGGGAGTGCCGCACTATCAGAGGGTCAGTACTGAGGGAGTGCCACACTGTCAGAGGGTCAGTGCTGGGGGAGTGGGCGCTGTCAGAGGGTCGGTGCTGAGGGAGTGGGCACTGTCAGAGGGTCAGTACTGAGGGAGTGCTGCATTGTCGGAGGGTCAATACTGAGGGAGTGCCGCACTGTCAGAGGGTCAGTACTGAGGGATTCACTACACTGTCAGAGGGTCAGTGCTGACAGAGTGCCACACTGTCAGAGGGTCAGTACTGAGGGAGTGCCACACTGTCAGAGGGTCAGTGCTGGGGGAGTGGGCACTGTTGGAGGGTCAGTGCTGAGGGAGTGCTGCACTGTCAGAGGGTCAGTGCTGAGGGAGTGCCACACTGTCAGAGGGTCAGTGCTGAGGGAGTGCCGCACTGTCAGAGGGTCAGTACTGAGGGAGTGCCACACTGTCAGAGGGTCAGTGCTGGGGGAGTGGGCACTGTCAGAGGGTCGGTGCTGAGGGAGTGGGCACTGTCAGAGGGTCAGTACTGAGGGAGTGCTGCATTGTCGGAGGGTCAGTGCTGAGGGAGTGCCGCACTGTCGGAGGGTCAATACTGAGGGAGTGCCGCACTGTCAGAGGGTCAGTGCTGAGGGAGTGCCGCACTGTCAGAGGGTCAGTGCTGAGGGAGTGCCGCACTGTCAGAGGATCAGTGCTGAGGGAGTGCCGCACTGTCAGAGGATATCTTGTTATATCTGATATCCTGTTAAGGGTGCATGTGCTTTTGATCTCTTCTGAATTTTCACACGATGACATGGTCACTGCTGATAGAAAAAGTTCCTTTACTGAACGTCTCTTTCTAATAATTGGAACACTTGTCATGTTACCACTGTCTGCTCTTCCTGATGCTCCCACCTGACCATCCTGCCACTCTGAGCTGTCTGTACACTAAGCTGCAGTAGGGGAGGGGATTGTCATCATTGTCTGCTTATCAAAGGCTGTCTGAAAATGAAAAATATCGATATTTGATTCAGTAATTTTGAAAACATTCATGTTCCGTCCAGTCTCCAGACCAATGAGCAGCTTAGATTTTCTCAAACATTATTCCAGTTTGTACAACACTGTGGCCCTTTGCTTGTTACAGAATCCTCTTGATGTAATGTTTTCAATGTAATTGTGTTCTACAAGAAGATCCACCAAAGAGATGTAAAGCCACGTGTGGCTCATGTCCCAGGGGTCTCAGCTGCTGCTGTGTGATATTCCAGGGATAGTTTCTGCTGCCTTTAGTTTGAACTTTGAATGATCACCGTGTTAAGGAGGAGATCAAAACACTTCACAGAATCAATAATGGGAGAGCTATCAGACTAACGGCTTTGTGAAATGGCCTTGGGACAAACAATGTTAAAATGCAGGATTTGCAAGCCATGCTACCTACTGGACACAAAGGGAATGAGTCCCCTCCCCCTCCATATCAAGGAGCTGAGTTACAACCAGTTCACCTCCTTCGTTATAAACTGAGTGCTTCATGGGCTGGAATAGATCCAGAGGCTGTGTGAGAGGTTTTATATCTTATTAAAATGATAATCCTCCTTTGAGTTCTTAGATTCTAACAAAACAGCAATTTAATTCTGTGAATGTACAAAGTAATCCTAAGCCAGCATTTAAGGAAGAAATCAGAGCACTGGGCTACCATCCACTCCATGTTAATATTCACCATAAATTTCCTACTACACATTGTGACAGTGATAGGGATAGCCTAAATCCAACCTCAGAAATTAGCATTATCCCAAACTATAAACCTCTCCGCTCCCCACACAACACACTGTGCTGGGGGAAGCATAGACAGGAAAACAACTATCTGCCCTTACAGCACCCCAACACATTCACACACACTCACACACACTCAAACCCCAACACACACACACACACACACACACACACACACACACTCAAACCCCAAAACACACACACACACTCAAACCCCAACACACTCACACACACACTCAAACTCCAACACTCACACACACATCCAAACCCCAACACACTCACACAAACCCTAACGCACACTCTCACACAAACTCTAGCACACACAAACTTCAACACACACACAAACTTCAACACACACACAAACTTCAACACACACACACACACTCAAACCCCAACACACACAGAAACTCCAACACATGCGCGCACACAAACTTCAACACACACTCACGCTCAAACCCCAATATACACACACACACCCACTCAAACCCCAATACATTCATACACACATTCAAACCCCAACACACTACACAAACTCCAACACACACACTCAAAACTCAAACTCAAACACACACACACACATACTTGTTCCTGATGAAGGGCTTTTGCCCGTATCATCGATTTTCCTGCTCCTCGGATGCTGCCTGACCTGCTGTGCTTTTCCTGCACCACACTCTCAACTCTGATCTCCAGCATCTGCAGTCCTCACTTTCACACACCCATATATACACACTCAATCTCAAACACACACACACACACACACACCTGACCGTGGGTTGTATCCTGGTTATTCTGACTTTCTGTTTCTCTGAGAGACCGATGCTGGAGTGACCCCAGACCGATGCTGGAGTGACCCCAGTCCGATGCTGGAGTGACCCCAGTCCGATGCTGGAGTGACCCCAGTCCCAGTCACAGAGATCATTTCTGTTTGTGGTTGTTGATCTGCTGGAGCTGCTGCACCTCCTCTTTGCTGCTGTGGTTCTTATCAGCTTCTTTTCCCCTGTCTTGAGGGATTGGTTCTGGGTGCTCCATCTCGTGCGGTCAGCTGCAAGCCTTTCCCAGGGTTCCGTATCGATGCCAAGCCCTTTCATGTCCCTCATGCAGGCTTCCTTGTAGGGCAGCTGGAGACGCCCGATGGATCTCTTTCCAGTTGCAGGCTGTCCATGGAGGATATCCTTTGAGATGTGGCCGCATTCCATGTGGTGGGTGTGGCCCAGCCAGCGCAGTCTCTGCTGCCTGAGCAGAGTGTAAGTGCTGGGAAGGCCGGTGCGAGATAGGACCGCTGCGTTGGACAACACACACTCAAACACACACATGTACACTCTCAAACATTTACATACTCAGACACACACACATTCAATCACCAGAGCTCAGGCTTATGAAAACATTTCACGTGACCAGTACTTTTTGATAGCACCAGTTCAATTCCTCCAATCCCCTCTGTCCTCCATCCAATATATTCCTCCCCTCACCCCCTACATCTTCAGTTCATTCAAACACTTCCACCATCTCATGCCTCCTCAGGGCCTCAAATCTCCCCATTCTCCAGTGTCCCCCTGTGATTGTACTCTGACTGAGAACACTTGAGAAGGCTGGTTCATTTCAAATTTAATAGAGGCACAAGGAAGTGATGTTACACCTTGACACAGCATTGATCAGAGCACTTTTGGAATCATGTGTTAAGTCCTGGGCACCGTATACTGTATAAGGAAGGATGGTAAAGTCCTGGAGAAAATGCAAAGGAAATTCACGAGAACAATACCATGAATGAGGGATTTTAAATACAAGGGACGTTTAGAGAGATTGGGCTGATTCTCCTTGGATCAGTGAAGATTAAGAGGTGACCTCATTGAGGTGCACAAAATTATGAACAATTTTGACAGGATAAGGAAGGATATTCTGTTTTAGCTAGTTAGTCTGTCAGTAACTAGGGGTCACCATTTTAAGATTATCAGAAGTGAGCTAGGAGTGACATGAGGAGAATTTCCTTGACTCGGAGAGGTGTTAGGATTTAGAATGCGCTCCCTGGAAGAGTGGTGGAGGTGCGTTCCATTGGAGTGAAAGTGAGGAAGAGGGCTACAGAGATAGGGCTGGGGAATGGGACTAGCTGGCTAGCTCTTACAGGAGCTGGTACACACATACTGGGTGCAATGACCTCCTGCACTGTAAAATTCTAGGATTATATCCATTTTAGCAAGTTTTGAGATTTGTAGCTGAGGTTGGGGTTCTGGATGTAAGTTTGCTCACTGAGCTGGAAGGTTCATTTTCAGACGTTTCGTCACCATACTAGGTAACATTTTCAGTGAGCCTCCAGACGAAGCACTCCTGGTGTTTCCTGCTTTCTATTTATATGTTGGGGTTTCCTTGGGTTGGTGATGTCATTTCCCATGTGATGTCATTTTCTATTCTTTTTCTCAGGGGGTGGTAAATGAGATCCAATATACCCATCTCCACAGTCTTTCAACCAGAACTGTTAAGCTTTGAGAAAGGCTCTGTCATGTAGATTGATCAAGGATCTGCGCTCATGTAACTACAGGGTGCAGATAAAATTAAATTTGATCAGAAAATCTCGCGAGTATCTGAACCAGAACGTAACCTGACAACAAAAGTCAGGGAGCTTGAACTTGCGTCCACACTGATACTCGAATCCTTCCTGGCACAATGGATGGATTAATGGAGACAGTGTTCCATTGAATTAGAGTAGTCCTCAGCAGGAGAGGCTGAGGGAATGACAGGTCAACATCCCTTCATCAGGTCAAAATCTAACCTGACCAGAGGTACAGTGAGTCGAGTTTTACTGTCACATGGGGAGGAGTGAGAAATGCCAGCACAAAAACGCAGGCCCATCCTACTTCTCCTGAAATGTTGACCCAGTTTCTGTTTATCTCCTGTTAATGTGCAGTTTACCTTTAAGAGGGACTTGCTCACATTATCATCACTGTATCATGCCACGTGACCTGAGGGTGTGAAGGTCACAGACTCCACCATAACCAAGGCCACTTGGAGCATGACACACACACCTGCAATTGTGCGCCTGTTTATCACCGAATCGCTTATTATTAGCACAGACCCTGCAATACATGTGTAAATCAGGAGTTGTAGGAGAAAGTGAGGACTGCAGATGCTGGAGATCAGAGCTGAAAATGTGTTGCTGGAAAAGCGCAGCAGGTCAGGCAGCATCCAAGGAGCAGGAGAATCGACGTTTCGGGCATGAGCCCTTCTTCAGGCTCTTGTGTCCTCTTTCCTCATTCCTGAAGAAGGGCTCATGCCCGAAACGTCGATTCTCCTGCTCCTTGGATGCTGCCTGACCTGCTGCGCTTTTCCAGCAACACATTTTCAGCTCTAAATCAGGAGTTGTACCAAATACCTGTTGGATCTTTCAAGGTCACGTCACCTGAACCTAGTTCTAATGTTAGGGGACTATCAAATACAAACACCCTGCTCAAGGTCACACTCACCCACAGAGGCAGATCCGTCTTCACTCCCTAACTCAGTCTCACAAAGCACTGAGCCAAAACCATCTCCATCCTCAGTCTCTCTCATCAAATCATGTCATTATTCAGCAGTGGCTCTGGGCGGAGGAGTCCCTTCTCTGGGAATGTGAGGGTTAGGCTGGGGTTAAACCCCCAGGGACTTGAGCAAAAACTCTAGGCTGACTCTCCTTGTGCAGGGTTTGGGAACATGGTGCATTGTTGCAGCCAAAATCTTTCAGATGAGACATTAAACCAAGGGTCTCCCTCCCCATTTTTAACCTTTCCCCTGTAACCTCCTTGGATCAGCCTGTGTCCACTTAGTGTCATTAGCTCTCTCGGGCGTACATGCTGTTTACCTAAACTTAGTTAGTGTCATTAAGTCTCTCAACAGTACACGCTCCTATTCCTAAACTTAGTTAGTGTCATTAACTCTCTCGACAGTACATGTTCCTATTCCTAAACTTAGTTAGTGTCATTAACTCTCTCGACAGTACACGATCCTATTCCTAAACTTCTTTGGTATGTTCTATCCTCATGACAAATATTAGAACACGATATGTTTCTTTTCTGGACTCGTTCCGTTTGTAGCTGGATTTGTAAATTGTTTTATACTTAAAGTCTGGTTGAAGATTTGTAGCTCGGGTGTCCGTTGTTGTGGTTCTGTTCGCCGTGCTGGAAGTTTTTGCTGCAAACGTTTCGTTCCCTGGCTAGGGAGCATCATCGGTGCTATTGGAGCCTCCTGTGAAGCCTGTTTTATACTCGATACCTTCCTGTATCTCTGTCGTCACTTCGCTCCCATATTCTTCCTTGTTTCCGATGAATCAACCCTGTGCAGTGATGAACTTGATTTACTCTCCCCTCTGCCAGTCTTTACAATTAATTCTCAAAATGCTGCAGTGGAATCGTTTCTCTTGCTGTGCTGGTCTAACTGGACAGCAGAAATTCCACTAAATCCACGTGATATTTTACCTCACTGGCCCCATTGAGATAAAGTGACCCCCAACGCTGAGGAACAATTTACATAAGCAGGCAAGGAGTATTGTCAGACAGCCACGCTAAAGCAGAGAGCTGGGATAACAAAATCTTGAATTTATATGGCACCTTCAGGTTGAAAAACCATACAGAGTATTTCACAGGATTAGATTACTTACGGTGTGGAAACAGGCCCTTTGGCCCAACAAGTCCACACCAACCCTCTGAAGAGCAACCCACCCAGACCCATTCTCCTACATTTACCACTACGGACAATTTAGCATGGCTAATTCACCTGACCCGCACATTTTTGGATTGTGGGAGGAAACCGGAGCACCCGGAGGGAACCCACACAGACACGGGGAGAATGTGCAAACTCCACATAGACAGTTGCTTGAGGCGGGAATTGAATCCGGGTCTCTAGCGCTGTGAGGCAGCAGTGCTAACCCAGGATTAGATTTTTTAGATTAGACTTACAGTGTGGAAACAGGCCCTTCGGCCCAACAAGTCCACACCGACCCGCCGAAGCGCAACCCACCCATACCCCTACATTTACCCCTTACCTAACACTACGGGCAATTTAGCCTGGCCAATTCACCTGACCCGCACATCTTTGGACTGTGGGAGGAAACCGGAGTACCCGGAGGAAACCCATGCAGACACGGGGAGAACGTGCAAACTCCACACAGTCAGTCGCCTGAGTCGGGAATTGAACCCGGGTCTCAGGCGCTGTGAGGCAGCAGTGCTAACCACTGTGCCACCGTGCCACCCACAAGGAGTGATGATTAAACTTATACCCCAAACCAGATGAGTCAAGAGTAGGACAAAGTTGGTCCAAAAAGAGGGGTTCAAGGTGGAGGGAGAGACAGAGAGGTTTCGTTTTTATTTAGTTATTAACATCACAGGCTGGGCATCATTTGCTTTTTTAAAAATAATTAGGTTCCCTACTGAGTGGAAACAGGTCATTTGGCCCAACAAGTCCACACCAACCCTCTGAAGAGCAAGGGTGGGGGCAGGGTGGGGGGGAAGGGTGGCGAAGGGTGGGGGAGGGTAGTGGAGGGTGGGAGGAAGGGTGAGGGAGTTGGCCGTTGAAGAGGTCACTGCTGGGAGCTTCATTGTGACTCTCTGGAGCTGCCGGGGAAAGAGGAACAGCTGGAAGTCCGTCTGAAACATAGCTCAGTCCGAAAGATTAACTCAGCTTCTGCTTTACATCACACTGCTCTCAACCTGTACCCGTGCTTTTCAGATTCTCAGCAATCTTGGCTTAACCCCAACTATCTGACATCAATGATGAAACCTCTGTGTGTGTGTGTGTGTGTGTGTGTGTGTGTGCACGGGAAGAGTGTGGAGGCTTGGGTGGAGGTGTGAGGAAGGATGGAAGTGTGAGGTGAAGGTGAGGAAAGTTGGAGGTGAGAGGGAGGGGTTTGGGTGGGAGGGAGAGTGAAGGTTAGAGAGAGGGGTGGAGGTGAGGGGGGCCTGTGTCGACTGAATGATGAGTTGTGTGGTTGAACTAATTGGTCACTGACCAGTAACTCATTGTTTGCAGAGTCAATGTAATAAAAATAACTCACCCCACAGAAACCTGTATCTAGCAGGTTCCGAATGTCAGGGAAATATTATTTTTACACATTTAAAAGCTATCATTCATAAAGACTGGCATTTATTACATTGCTCTAATGGTTTAGATCCATCAGCCGAATCCAGGGGCAACTCAGCGCAAAGCTTTTATTGATCATTTTATGTTCCTTCAGATGACGTCTTTTCAAATAAATTTTTTATGAAAAGTATTTTTTAATTTGTTTTTGGCTGCTCGTCAACCACATTTATAGAAACGAATACATTTCCAAAATCTATAAATTCATTTTCCCTGAATGGTCAGGCTTTCTGTGATTGGCTGGGATGGGTTTATAATGTGAGGGTGGGGGTTGCTGATATTAGGGAGGTGGACATTGTCATCGATTAACCAACCTCTTGAAACACAGATGGTCCGGTTACTCATACATAGACTTTAGTGGGATCCTGCTGTGCATCAATTGGCAGCTGCGGGGCCTACATTCCGACAGTGGCTACGTTCCCAAGGTCTCTCATTGGCTGAAAAATACTTAGAGATTTTGCAGAAGCTGAACCAGGGGTCACAGGCTAAGGATGTGGGCTCGGCCATTGACGATGGAGATGAGGAGACGTGGTTTCACCCAGACAGTGGGGAGCCTGTGGAATTCTCTCCAACAGAAATGGTTGAGGACAAAACATTGAATGTTTTCAAGAAGGAGTTAGGTACAGATCATAGGGACTAAAGGGATCAAAGAGCATGTGGAGAAAGCAGGAACAAGGGACTGAGTTGGATGATCTTCCATTATCATACTGAATGGCAGCGCAGCAATGAAGGGCTGGATGGCCTCCTCCTGTTCTTATTTTCAATGTTTCTAGGTCTTTAGGTAGAATTTCATGATTCAAGACCCTGCTACTATTGGATTTTAGTTTTCAGAATAGCAGCCTCCATATTTACAAATTTACATCCCAGTGATATACTTACCCAAATTACAGTGTTTAATATAAAAGGAAGGATTGTTTTCCCTTTTGTAGCCTCTTAAACACTTGCTAGTCCAGGCTTCCTCCAGGCACGGAGCCTCTCACACTTACTCTAACTCTCATCTTCCAAGCAGATTCAGTCCAGCTCCAGTCCAATCCAAACCAGAGAAAGATACACACCAGCCAAGAGAGACCTCAATGGAAATCTGTCACCCACAACTTGAGGAAAAGAATGTTCTAGAGGTGCAGTGGGTCTGTTTTGGAGATATTCAGCATGAGTGCACAGCACGCAGTCGGAGTGATGGTGTTAATCTGTTTGGAATGACGATGTTACATTATGTACAATTCCACAAGTTGTCACAGCCTCTGCATTAATCAGGACGACCCATGTAAGGTGCAGCTGAGGATCAGAATGACAATGAGCTTTATTGTCACATGTACTCACAAGAGTACAGTGAAAAGTTTACAGGTCACCACTTACAGTGCCATATTAGGTGCGAGGTTTCTAGGTACAGGATTTCAGGAATAAATTCAAACGTAAAAGAAGCAAGAAATTTAGCATCAGTCTGTGTGGATGTGGCTAGGTGCTGTGACAACACTCAGCTGACAGCACAGTCCTGTTTGATCAAGGTACTGAGCTCAGATGAACGGAGGGGTTTGGATTCTCTCTGACACATGACAAGTGCTGACTTAGGATAGCACTGAGTATCTCTGGGGAAGAAACATTGTCAGCAAACGGATACTGAGAGTTTATAATCCCATTTCATTTGGGATGTGGAATTGTTCCATCACACCCCTGCCTCTCATGGAAACATGTGACAATGGTCAGTGCTGAAAGGAACAGCGACCTGACCTCTGACAGGTCAGTGTCGGATGATCCATCCCAACATCACCTTCATCATTGATAGTCCCATTTCAGAGCGTGAAGGTGATCTACGAATCCGCAGTCAGCATGGTGGGAGAGGGATAGGGGAGGGGTTGGGTGTGTTGGTGGAGGAGGGGGTGTCTGTGGGGAAGGGGGTGGGGGTGGAGTTGAGAGTGAGGGAATTGATGGGGGAGGGGTGTGAGTAGGGGTGCCCTGTCATTCCAGGCCACACATTCCAGATCACCACAGCTCACTGCACTGAATACCTCCAACTTCATTCCTGATAATCAACAAGATCTCCATTTCCCTCAGCCAATGGCAATGGCGTTAGTCTGTGATTTGCACAAACCTGCTGATTCAGAGTTGGGAGGTCACGTTGAGGCTGTACAAGACACTGAACAAACAACAAAGAATATTTACAGCCCAGGAACAGGCCCTTCGGCCCTCCAAGCCTGAGCTGATCCAAATCCACTGTCTAAACCTGTCGGCCAATTCCTAAGCATCTGTATCCCTCTGCTCCCCACCTACTCATGCACCTGTCCAGATGCACCTTAAATGAATCTACCGTTCCTGCCTCTACCACCTCGGCTGGCAACGCATTCCAGGCATCTACCACCCTCTGTGTGAAGTACTTGCCACATATATCCCCCTTAGACTTTCCACCTCTCACCTGGAAAGCATGACCTCTCATTATTTAATCCCTCACCCTGGGGAAAAAGCTTGTCTCTATCCACCCTGTCTATACTCTTCATGATTTTATAAACCTCAATCAGGTCCCTCCTCAATCTCCTTTTTTCTAATGAAAACAAACCTAACCTACTCCACCTCTCTTCAGAGCTAGCACCTTCCATACCAGGCAACATCCTCGTAAACCTTCTCTGCACCCTCTCCAAAGCGTCCACATCCTTTTGGTAATGTGGAGACCAGAACTGTACACAGTATTCTAAATGCAGCCGAACCAACGTCCTGTACAATTTTAACATGACTTGCCAGCTGTTATACTCAATACCCCGTCCAATGAAGGCAAGTATACTTTTTGCCCTCTTGATCACTCTATCCACTTGTGCAGCAAACTTCAGAGTACAATGGACCTGCACTCCCAGATCTCTCTGCCCATCAACTTTTCCCAAGGCTCTTCTGTTTACTGTATAATTCGCTCTAGAATTAGTCTTGCCTAAATGCATCACCTCACATTTGTCTGGATTGAACTCCATCTGCCACTTCTCCACCCAACTCTCCAGTCTATCTATACCCTCCTGTATTCTCTGACAGTCCCTTATGCTTGCTGCTACTCCACCAATCTTTGTGTCATCTGCAAACTTGCTGATCATACCAACAGTGCCCTCTTCCAGATCATTTATGTATATCACAAACAACAGTGACCCCAACACTGACCCCTGTGGACCACCACTGGGCACCTTTCTCCATTTCGAGAAACTCCCTTTACTACTCTCTGTCTGTTGTTGCTCAACCAGTTCTTTATCCACCTGCTAGAACACCCTGCACACCATGTGACTTCACTTTCTCTATTAGTCTACAATGGGGAACCTTATCAAACGCCTTATTAAAATCTATGTATATGACATCAACAGCCCTTCCTTCATCTATCAACTAGGTCATTTCCTCGAAAAACTCTATTAAGTTGGTAAGGCACGATCTCCCCCATACAAAACCATGTTGCCTATCACTGATAAGCCTATTCTTTTCTAAATATAAGTAGATCCTACCCCTCAGTACCCTCTCCAGCAACTTCCCCACCACTGACGTCAGGCTCACTGGTCTGTAGTTACCCAGAATATCCCTACTACCCTTCTTGTACAGGGGAACAACATGAGCAATCCTCCAGTCCTCTTGCACCTCACCTGTGTTTAAGGAAGCCACAAAAATATCTGCCAGGGCCCCAGCTATTTTCTCTCTTGCTTTCCTCAGCAACCTGGGATAGATCCCATCCGGTCCTGGGGACTTGTCCACCTTAATAACCTCTAGCCTACCCAACACATCTTTCCTACTTATGCCAACACGATCCAGACTAATCAAACTTCTATCTCTAATCTCAAGATTCATCATGTTCCTCTCCTCAGTGAACACTGATGCAAAGTAATCATTCAGAATCTCACCCATTCTCTCAGGTTCGACACACAGCCTTCCTTCATTATCCTTTAGTGGACCAATCCTTTCTCTAGTTACCCGCTTGCTTCTTATATAAGAATAAAATGCTTTGGGATTCTCCTTAATTCTGCTCGCTAAAGCTATTGCATGACCCCTTTTAGCCCGCCTAAAGACGGTCCTACTCTTCTGATATTTTTCCAGGGCCCATTCTGTTCTTAGCTGCCTGGACCTTGTGTACGCATCCCCTTCCTCTTGGCTAGTCATACAGTTTCTCCTGTCATCCACAGTTCACGAATCTTGCCTTTCCTATCCTTTGCCTTCCTAAAGAAGGGCTTATGCCCGAAACGTCGATTCACCTGCTCCTTTGATGCTGCCTGACCTGCTGCACTTTTCCAGCAACACATTTTTCAGCTTCAACGGGACATGCCTATCCTGCACTATCTTTAACCGATCTTTGAAAGCCTCCCACATCTCAAATGTAGACTTCCCTTCGAATAGTTGTGTCCAATCCACCTTTCCCAGCTCCTGCCTCATTTTGATATAATTAACCTTGGCCCAGTGTAGTACTCTTCCCTTAGGACCACTCTCACGTTTATCTACGAGTATTCTAAAACTTACAGAATTGTGGTCACTGTTCCCAAAGAAATCCCCCACCACAACTTCTACCACCCCTCGTTCCCCAGTACCAGGTCCAATGTGGCCCCTTCCCTTGTTGGACTATTGACAGACTGCTCCAGAAAACTCTCCTGGACGCTTCTTACAAATTCTACCCCATCCAGACTCTGACACTAAGTGTTCCCCAGTCAATGTTTGGAAAATTAAAATCTCCCATCACCACTACCCTTTGCCTCTACATATTTCCATAATCTGTTTACCTATGTGTTCTTCTACCTCACGCTCACTGTTGGGAGGTCTGTAATACAGCCCCAACAATGTAACTGCACCCTTCTTATTTCTCAGCTCCACCCACAATGCCTCACTACTCGGCACGGTGGCACAGTAGTTAGTGCTGCTGCCTCACAGCACCAGAAACCCGGGTTCTATTCCCACCTCAGGTGACTCTCTGTGTGGAGTTTGCACATTCTCCTCGTGTCTGCGTGGGTTTCCTCCGGGTGCTCCGGTTTCCTCCCACAGTCCAAAAAATGTGCAGGTTAGGTGAATTGGCCATGCTAAATTGCCCGTAGTGTTAGATGAAAGGGTAAATGTAGGGGAATGGGTCTGGGTGGGTTGCGCTTCGGCGGGTCAGTGTGGACTTGTTGGGCCGAAGGGCCTGTTTCCACACTGTAAGCAAGTAATCTACTCAAGCCCTCCTTTAGCACAGCTGTGATATTATCCCTGACCAGCAATGCAACTCCACCCCCTCTTTTACTTCCCTCCCTGTCCTGTCTGAAGTGTCTATACCCTGGAACATTTAGTTGCCAATCATCATGCCCTTCCTTCAACCAAGTCTCTGTGATTGCAATAACATCATACTCCCAGGCACCAATCCAAGCTCTACGTTCATCTGCCTTACCCACTATACTCCTTGCACATAAGGCCACCAGTTTTTTTGCGCTCACCTGCTCTCTGCCTATTCTTCCCCTTTATTAATGCTATCTTTATGATCCTTACAGTCTCCAGTCTCCACCTCACTGCCTACTTGTTTTCTCTCCTGGTTCTCAGCCCCCTGCCACATTAGTTCAAAACCTCCCTAACAGCAGGAGCAAAATCTCCCCCAAGGACATTGGTTCCGGTCTGGTTCAGATGTAGACCATCTATTTTGTAATAGTCCCACCTTCCCCAGAACTGGCCCCACTGTCCAACAAATCTGAGCCCCTCCCTCCTACACCATCTCTCAAGCCACGTGTCCATCCTGCCTATTTTTTCATTTCTACGCTGGCGAGCATGTGGCCCTGGTAGCAATCCTGAGATCACTAGCTTTGAGGTCCTCCCCTTTAACTTCTCTCCTAGCTCCCTGAATTCTTCGTTCATGACCTCATCACATTTTCTACTTATATCGTTGGTGCCTATATGCACCAAGGCAACTGGCTGTTCACCCTCCCCTTTTAGAACGCTCTGCAGCCGATCGGTGACATCCCTGACCCGAGCACCTGGGAGGCAACCTATCATCCAGGAGTCCTGTTTTCGGCCACAGAACAGCCTTCCTACTCCCCTCACAATAGAATCCCCTCTGACTATGGCCCTAGGAGTCTTTTTCCCGCCCTTCTGAACAGCAGTGCCCGCCACGGTGCCATGATCCTGGCAACTGCTGCCCGACCCTGGTGAATCATCTCCCCCAACAGTATCCAAAACGGTATACCTGTTTTGGAGGGAGATGACCACAGGGGACACCTGCACTGCCTTCCTACCTTTCTCTGTCTTTTGGTCACCCATTCACTGTCTCCCTCAGCAACTCTAACCTGCGGTGTGACCGGTTCACTAAACGTGCTATCCACAACCTCCTCAGCATCACGGATGCTCCACGGTGAGTCCATCCACAGCTCCAGAGCCATCCAGAGTCAAACAAGAGCTGCATCAAACACTCCCAGGACAGGGACAGCACGGGGTTAGATACAGAGTAAAGCTCCCTCTACACTGTCCCCATCAAACACTCCCAGGACAGGGACAGCACAGGGTTAAATACAGAGTAAAGCTCCCTCTACACTGTCCCCATCAAACACTCCCAGGACAGGGACAGCACAGGGTTAGATACAGAGTAAAGCTCCCTCTACACTGTCCCCATCAAACACTCCCAGGACAGGGACAGCACGGGGTTAGATACAGAGTAAAGCTCCCTCTACACTGTCCCCATCAAACACTCCCAGGGACAGCGACAGCACAGGGTTAGATACAGAGTAAAACTCCCTCTACACTGTCCCCATCAAACACTCCCAGGACAGGGACAGCACAGGGTTAAATATAGAGTAAAGCTCCCTCTACACTGTCCCCATCAAACACTCCCAGGACAGGGACAGCACGGGGTTAGATACAGAGTAAAGCTCCCTCTACACTGTCCCCATCAAACACTCCCAGGACAGGGACAGCACAGGGTTAAATACAGAGTAAAGCTTCCTCTACACTGTCCCCATCAAACACTCCCAGGACAGGGACAGCACAGGATTAGATACAGAGTAAAGCTCCCTCTACACTGTCCCCATCAAACACTCCCAGGACAGGGACAGCACAGGGTTAAATATAGAGTAAAGCTCCCTCTACACTGTCCCCATCAAACACTCCCAGGACAGGGAGAGCACGGGGTTAGATACAGAGTAAAGTTCCCTCTACACTGTCCCCATCAATCACTCCCCAGGACAGGGACAGCACAGGGTTAGATACAGAGTAAAGTTCCCTCTACACTGTCCCCATCAAACACCCCCAGGACAGGGACAGCACAGGGTTAAATATAGAGTAAAGCTCCCTCTACACTGTCCCCATCAAACACTCCCAGGACAGGGAGAGCACGGGGTTAGATACAGAGTAAAGCTCCCTCTACACTGTCCCCATCAAACACTCCCAGGACAGGGACAGCACAGGGTTAAATACAGAGTAAAGCTCCCTCTACACTGTCCCCATCAAACACTCCCAGGACAGGGACAGCACAGGGTTAAATATAGAGTAAAGCTCCCTCTACACTGTCCCCATCAAACACTCCCAGGACAGGGGCAGCATTGGGTTAGGTACAGAGTAAAGCTCCTTCTACACTTCCCCCATCAAACACTCCAAGGACAGGGACAGCACGGGGTTAGATACAGAGTAAAGCTCCCTCTACACTGTCCCCCATCAAACACTCCCAGGACAGGGACAGCACAGGGTTAGATACAGAGTAAAGCTCCCTCTACACTGTCCCCCATTAAACACTCCCAGGACAGGGGCAGCATTGGGTTAGGTACAGAGTAAAGCTCCTTCTACACTTCCCCCATCAAACACTCCAAGGACAGGGACAGCACGGGGTTAGGTACAAAGTGAAGCTCCCTCTACACTGCCCCCATCAAACACTCCCAGGACAGGGGCAGCTCAGAGTTAGGTACAGAGTGAAGCTCCCTCTACACTGACCCCCTCCCCCATCAAACACTCCCAGGACAGGCACAGCACGGGGTTAGATAGAGTAAAGCTCCCTCTACACTGTCTCCCCATCAAACACTCCCAGGGATAGGGACAGCATGGGGTTAGAGACAGAGTAAAGCTCCCTCTACACTGTCCCCACATTAAACACTCCCAGGACAGGGGCAGCACGGGGTTAGATACAGGTGAAGTTCCCTGAACTACAGTTTTCTGTAATTTGATCTTTATACTCGAGTGGTGACAGGAATGTTTGTGTTCCTGCTGAGATTGGATTCCCGATTCTAACTCTTGATCATTGCAGGCAACAGCTTTTCTCATAATAACCTGGCCCCCTGTAGGTATTGAAATATTCAAAAGCAGTTTGGTTTTATTTATTCTATAGCCTGAAGCACAGCTTGAATATGGACTGATTGATTAGGACTCAAGGATAACAGTCACCATTCTGAGTGAGGGCTCAGAATACAGCGTCTGATTCATTCAGTGCCTGAGGGGAGATCCTGTTTGAAATTCCAGTTCTCTGCACCAATTAGTCATAGAGATGTAAGTGAACTGGAGCTGCTTGGGTAAATACTATATATTAACAAAATAATCGTTAATTTATTCATAATCAAAAAAACTGATCTGGATAGATTGACAAGATGGATGACAGCATCCAGACAGAGCAGGTCAACAAACCTAACGTCGAACTTTAACAGGCCATTCGGTCCATCTGCTGCTTCAGCATGGTGGACTTCTTTCACACAGGCATCCTCCTCAGAAATCACTCTATCAGCATATGTCCCTATGTCCTTTCCCTAATGAGTTTATCCAGCTTCCCATCAATGTATCAACTTAATTAGACCTGAATTTGACATTCTCTGTTCAGTCTCTGAATACAGTGGGTGCTCTTGAGTTTGTAATTGGATTTACTAGTGACTCGCTTGTGTTTCTGGTTCCTGAGTCGTCCCTCAGATGGACCAGCTTTATACTGTGAACGTAAATCTCTGAAGCTAAGCAACAGCTTCTTCATTTTCTGAGTTTAAAGTGACTAGTCACAATGGCAGGAAAGTGGAGTTGAAGATTATCAGATAAGCCATAACCTCACTGAATCATAGTGGAGACTTGATGGGCTGAATGGCCTAAAGGTGCTCCTACATCTTATGGTCTTATAACCTTCCTCTGGAGAAGGGACACTCAGTGATAACATGTAGCATTGCTTGTCTGTCTCTCCACAAGTACATAAGGGGATTTTACTGAACCCTCGGTTGGGGGAGGGGAGAGGTGGGGAAGTCACACAGTGTCCCTCACTTGTCTTGACCCTGTTTATAAAGAACCATCATACAGGGAAATCTCAGAAAAGGAGCAAAGCGACAGAAAGTTTTACTTCATGGATCCTATTCTCGAAATGATTCTCGGTTTCGGAGAATTTATTCCGGTTGGTGTTGGAGCTAGGACACGTTGCCTCTAATTACCACTAGATAGAATCTGAGGAACAGGAGCAGGAGGCCATTCAGCCCTCAAGGTTGGCCACCATTCACTGAGGTCATGGGTGATGTGTGGCCTAACTCCATACACCGACCTTTGGTCCATATCCCTTAATATCTTGACTTAACAAAAAAATCATCTATTCTAGATTTAAAATTAACAACTGACCCAGCATCCACTGCTGTTTGTGAAGAGAGTTCAAAACCTCAACTGCCCCTTTGTGTGTAGAAGTGTTTCCAACATCTCTCCTGCACAGTCTGGCCCTAATTCTCAAGCAGTGCCCCCAGTTCTCGAATCTCCGACCAGTGGAAATAGTTTATCTTTATGTACCTGTTAATGTCTTTTCCTGTTAATATCTTGAAAATTTTAATCATATCACCCTTTTACCTTCCAACTTCTTGAGAAAACAAACCTAATTTGTATAATCTCTCCTCATTACTCAACCTCTGAAGCCCAGGTATCATTGTTGTAAACCTACACGGTACTCTCTCCAAGGCCATCCTACCCTTCCTCAGGTATGAAGCCCTGACCTGCAGCAGGACTCCAAGTGGGGTCTAACCTGGGTTTTGTATAACTGCAGCATAATCATCTTTTAGGAGTGAAGTTAAGAAACACATCTACACCCAAAGGCTAGTATGATGTTCAAACTCTCGTCATTAAACCACCTTCGATGCTCAATCAGTTGATAGATTTTGAGAATCAAAGATATTAAGGATTATAGGACAAAGCTAGGAATGTGGAATTAGGTCACATGATCATATTGAATGGCAGGTGATGTTTGAGGGGCAGAATGGCCCCCTCCTGTGCCTATGTTCTGGTTAATGACAGACGGTAGATCTTGGTGCAGGAGGCCTCAGCTTTCTCTCATTCAAAACATCCATCGTTTAACTCTTTGCATGCCGTCACTTAGTGCAGCATTAAAGATTTGATCAACTATTGCTTTTCTGTAATAAATTAAAACTTTAAAATATTAACAAATGTAAAGTTATTACTTTGGAGGATAATTAGTAACATTCAGGCAGTGAAAATGAATTGATTCAAAAAAGGCAGACAGAAAAGGATTGGTGCTGTTCAGACTCAATAATCTCAGGATGATGTAAAGTGTCAATCTCATCTCCCCTCCTCAACCCCTCTGTCTTTGTAAATTACTGACCCCATTTTGTGGGATTTTTGTCTTAGCTTAAACCAGAATGCTCCGGACTGTCTATGAGCTGAGCTTCTACACCCAGACCCTCTCCCCTCAAATACTGACTACTTCCAAATTCCAGAACGTTATCTCGCTCCAAGCTTCCTTGTTTACTGATAGAAATGGTTCACCAGTTTGTAAAAGCAAAGACTTTTAATGCATTTAAAGTTCTTTGTTTCACCCAAATCAAATCTGCCCATGCAGGATGCCCTCTTTGCACACTCTGCCAACTCTCACACACACACTCTACCACCTCTCTCAGACACACCCACCTCACATGCACACTCGCACACTCCTACCTCACACACACACGGTCTCCCCCATCTCTCTCGGTCAAACACACACACACACACACACACACACACATAGTTGAGGACACTCAATATCCCAGAACAGGGGAGTCAGTTTGCAGCCTGCACTGCCATCTAGTGCACAGAGCCATACTAACACACAGAGGATCCTCCTCTCGCTTATCTCTCCACCCTTCAGGCTCTCTGCCTTTATTCCTGATGAAGGGCTTTTGCCTGAAATGTTGATTTTGCTGCTCCTTGGATGCTGCCTGAACTGCTGTGCTCTTCCAGCACCACTGATCCAGAATCTGGTTTCCAGCATCTGCAGTCATTGTTTTTACCACGGGGAGGATCAGTCAAGTGAAACCATCAAATCCTTAACACGCTCCAGCCCATGGTGGCTGAGCATTGAGTCACTGAAAATGGTCATGATTTAGACTGAGAGATTTTTGGACACAAAGGGAAATGGGGTCCAGGTGGGAGAACAGAGTTGCCTTGTTTGAAATTTGGAACAAGTTTGTTGCACGTTTGGGATCAAACTCATAAAGTAACTCGCTCATCCCAGAGATCGATCTAATAAACCTCCTCAGAACCGTCTCCTGTAAATTAACATCCTTCCTTAGACTAAAACTGCATCTAGTGTATGAGATGTGACCTCACCAATGCCCAGTATAAACTGATCCATTGATATTCTTCTCATATTAAAGGGGGCCCAGGGAGATAGTGAGGAAAGAGATCAATCTGAGACGAGTACATTTGAGAACAGAAGTGAGTCAAACAGTCAGGGCATGTAGGGACAAGGTAGGACTAGAGTCATAGAGATGTATAGCACGGAAACAGACCCTTCAGTCCAACCCGTCCATGCCAACCAGATATCCCAACCCAATCTAGTCCCACCTACCAGCACCCGGCCCAGATCCCTCCAAACCCTTCCTATTCATATACGCATCCAGATGCCTCTTAAATGCTGTAATTGTACCAGCCTCCACCACTTCTTCTGGCAGCTCATTCCGTACATGTACCACCCTCTGTGAGAAAAAGTTGCCCCTTAGGTCTCTTTTATATCTTTCCCCTCTCACCCTAAACCTATGCCCTCTAGTTCTGGACTCCCCGACCCCAGGGAAAAGACTTTGTCTATTTACCCTATCCATGCCCCTCATAATTTTGTAAACCTCTATAAGGTCACCCCTCAGCCTCCGATGCTCCAGGGAAAACAGCCCCAGCCTGTTCAGCCTCTCCCTGTTCAGATCCTCCAACCCTGGTAACATCCTTGTAAATCTTTTCTGAACCCTTTCAAATTTCACAACATCTTTCCAATAGGAAGGAGACCAGAATTGCACGCAATATTCCAACATTGGCCTAACCAATGTCCTGTACAGCCACAACACGACCTCCCAACTCCTGTACTCAATACTCTGACCAATAAAGGAAAGCATACCAAACACCTTCTTCACTATCCTATCTACCTGCGACTCCACTTTCAAGGAGCTATGAACCTGCACTCCAAGGTCTCTTTGTTCAGCAACACTCCCTAGGACCTTACCATTAAGTGTATAAGTCCTGCTAAGATTTGCTTTCCCAAAATGCAGCACCTTGCATTTATCTGAATTTAACTCCATCTGCCACTTCTCAGCCCATTGGCCCATCTGGTCAAGATCCTGTTGTAATCTGAGGTAACCCTCTTCGCTGTCCACTACACCTCCAATTTTGGTGTCATCTGCAAACTTACTAATTGTACCTCTTATGCTCGCATCCAAATCATTTATGCAATGACAAAAGGTAGAGGGCCCAACACCGATCCTTGTGGCTCTCCACTGGTCACAGGCCTCCAGTCTGAAAAACAACCCTCCACCACCACCCTCTGTCTTCTACCTTTGAGCCAGTTCTGTATCCAAATGGCTAGTTCTCCCTGTATTCCATGAGATCTAACCTTGTTAACCAGTCTCCCATGAGGAACCTTGTCGAATGCCTTACGGAAGTCCATATAGATCACACCTACTGCTCTGCCCTCATCAATCTTCTTTAATATTTCTTCAAAAAACTCAATCAAGTTTGTGAGACATGATTTCCCATGCACAAAGCCATGTTGACTATCCCTAATCCGTCCTTGCTGTTCCAAATATATGTACATCCTGTCCCTCAGTATTCCGTCCACCACCGAGGTCAGGCTCACTGGTCTATAGTTCCCTGGCTTGACCCTACCACCCTTCTTAAACAGTGGCACCACGTTTGCCAACCTCCAGTCTTCCGGCACCTCACCTGTGACTATCAATGACACAAATTATCTCAGCAAGAAGCCCAGCAATCACTTCTCTAACTTCCCACAGAGTTCTAGAGTACACCTGATCAGGTCCTGGGGATTTATCCACTTTTGTGCATTTCAAGGCATCCAGCACTGCCTCCTCTGTAATATGGACATTTTGCAAGATGTCACCATCTATTTCCTTACATTCTATATCTTCCATGTCCTTTTCCACAGTAAATACTGATGCAAAATATTCATTTAGTATCTCCCCCATTTTCTGTCACTCCACACAAAGGTCGCCTTGCTGATCTTTGAGGGGCCCTATTCTCTCCCTAGTTACCCTTTTGTTCTTAATGTATTTGTAAACACCCTTTGGATTCTCCTTAATTCTATTTGCCAAAGCTATCTCATGTCCCCTTTTTGCCCTCCAGATTTCCCTCTTAAGTATACTCCTACTGCCTTTTTACTCTTCTAAGGATTCACTCGATCTATCCTGTCTGTACCTGACATATGCATCCTTCTTTTTTTTAAACAAACCCTCAATTTCTTTCGTCATCCAGCATTCCCTATACCTACCAGCCTTCCCTTTCACCCTGACAGGAATATACTTTCTCTGGATTCTCATTGTCTCATTTCTGAAGGCTTCCCATTTTCCAGCCGTCCCTTTATCTGCGAACATCTGCCTCCAATCAGCTTTCGAAAGTTCTTGCCTAATACCGTCACAATTGACCTTTCTCCACTTTAGAACTTCAACTTTTAGATCTGGTCTATCCTTTTCCATCACTATTTTAAAACGAATAGAATTATGGTCGCTGGCCCCAAAGTGCTCCCCCACTGACACCTCAGTCACCTGCCCTGCCTTATTTCCCAAGAGTAGGTCAAGTTTTGCACCTTCTCTAGTAGGTACGTCCACATACTGAATCAGAAAATTGTCTTGTACACACTTAACAAATTCCTCTCCATCTAAACCTTTAACACTATGGCAGTCCCAGTCGATGTTTGGGAAGTTAAAATCCCCTACCATAACTACCCTGTTATTCTTACAGATAGCTGAGATCTCCTTACAAGTTTGTTTCTCAATTTCCTTCTGACAGTTAGAGGGTCTATAATATAATCCCAATAATGTGATCATACCTTTCTTATTTCTCAGTTCCAGCCAAATAACTTCCCAAGATGTACTTCCAGGAATATCCTCCCTCAGCACAGCTGTAATGCTATCCCTTATCAAAAACGCCACTCCCCCTCCTCTTTTGCCTCCCTTTCTATCCTTCCTGTAGCATTTGTATCCCGGAACATTAAGCTGCCAGTCCTGCCCATCCCTGAGCCATGTTTCCGTAATTGCTATGATATCCCAGTCCCATGTTCCTAACCATGCCCTGAGTTCATCTGCCTTCCCTGTTAGGCCCCTTGCATTGAAATAAATGCAGTTTAATTTATTAGTCCTACCTTGTCCCTGCCTGCCCTGACTGACTCACTTCTGTTCTCAGCTGTACCTGTCTCAGATCGATCTCTTTCCTCACTATCCCCCTGGGTCCCACCTCCCCCCCTTCCCTCCCTGACCTTACTAGTTTAAATCCTCCCAAGCGGCTTTAGCAAATCTCCCTGCCAGTATATTAGTCCCCTTCCAATTTACGTACAATCCATCCTTCTTATACAGGTCACTTCTACCCCAAAAGAGATTCCAATGATCCAAAAATGTGAATCCTTCTCCCATACACCAGCTCCTCAGCCATGCATTCATCTGCTCTATCCTCCTATTCCTGCCCTCACTAGCTCGTACCACTGGGAGTAATCCCAGATATTACTACCCTTGAGGACCTCCTTTTAAAATTTCTGTCTAACTCTCTGTAATCTCCCTTCAGAGTCTCAACCTTTTCCCTTCCAATGTCATTGTTTCCAATGTGGACAATGACCTCCTGCTGGCCCCTCTCCCCCGTGAGAACATTCTGCACCCTCTCTGAGACATCCTTGATCCTGGCACCAGGGAAGCAACACTCCATTCTGCTTTTTCTCTGCTGGCCACAGAAACGTCTGTCTGTACCTCTGACTACAGAATCCCCTAACACAATTGATCTCTTAGAAGCCGGCATACCCCTTGTTGCATTAGAGCCAGTCTCAATACCAGAAACTTGGCTGTTCATGCTATGTTCCCTTAAGAATCCATCACCCCCTACATTTTCCAAAACAGCATACCTGTTTGAAATGGGTATAGCCACAAAAGACTCTTGCCCAAGGTGCCGACCTCGCTTACCCTTCCTGGAGTTAACCCATCTATGTGACTGTATCTGAGACATTCCCCCCTTCCTATAACTGCCATCCATCACATACTGTTGCTGTTGCAAATTCCTTATTGCTTCTATTTGTCTCTCCAACCGATCCACTCGATCTGATAAGATTCGTATTCAACAGCATTTATGGCAGATATAATCCGCAGTAACCCTTAAACTCTCTTTAAACTCCCACATCTGACAAGAAGTACATATCACTGCAAAGGCCATTTTTGCTCCTTCACAATATACAGACCCAGAAAATAACACCGTCTTATTCCTCTACAAACACTGCCCCAGATTAAATTAATGGCTATGGCTTATATTTTTAAGTTTAATCAAGAGACTTATCTCCAAAAACATATAATGAAGAAAGAATCCACTATACTCACTACTGCAGCCTTTCTCTTGGACAGACTTAAAACAACAATTAACTTCTCTGATTCTGTGCTATGAATTTGCCCAACAGTTCCTCCAAGATTAGTTGTGACTAATAAATTAAACTGCATTTATTTCAATGCAAGGGGGCTAACAGGGAAGGCAGATGAACTCTGCATGGTTAGGAACATGGGACTGGGATATCATAGCAATTAGAAACATGGCTCAGGGATAGGCAGGACTGGCAGCTTAATGTTCCAGGATACAAATGCTACAGGAAGGGTAGAAAGGGAGGCAAGAGAGGAGGGGGAAGTGGTGTTTTTGATAAGGGATAGCATTACAGCTGTGCTGAGGGAGGATATTCCCGGAAATACATCCAGGGAAGTTATTTGGGTGGAGCTGAGAAATAAGTGGGCGGCACGGTGGCACAATGGTTAGCACTGCTGCCTCACAGCGCCAGAGACCTGGGTTCAGTTCCCGTCTCAGGCGACTGACTGTGTGGAGTTTGCACGTTCTCCCCGTGTCTGTGTGGGTTTCCTCCGGGTGCTCCGGTTTCCTCCCACAGTCCAAAGATGTGCGGGTCAGATGAATTGGCCATGCTAAATTGCCTGTAGTGTTAGGTAAGGGGTAAATGTAGGGGTATGGGTGGGTTGCACTTTGGCAGGTCGGTGTGGACTTGTTGGGCCAAAGGGCCTGTTTCCACACTGTAAGTAATCTAATCTAAAAAAAAGAAAGGTGTGATCACCTTATTGGGATCGTATTTTAGACATCAATAGACAATAGACAATAGCCATTCTGCCCTTCGAGCCTGCACCACCATTCAATATGATCATGGCTGATCATCCTTAATCAGTATCCTGTTCCTGCCTTATCTCCATAACCCTTGATTCCACTATCCTCGAGAGTTCTATCCAACTCTTTCTTAAATGAATCCAGAGACTGGGCCTCCACTGCCCTCTGGGGCAGAGCATTCCACACAGCCACCACTCTCTGGGTGAAGAAGTTTCTCCTCATCTCTGTCCTAAATGGTCTACCCCGTATTTTTAAGCTGTGTCCTCTGGTTCGGCACTCACCCATCAGCAGAAACATGTTTCCTGCCTCCAGAGTGTCCAATCCTTTCATAATCTTATATGTCTCAATCAGATCCCCTCTCAGTCTTCTAAACTCAAAGGTATACAAGCCCAGTTGCTCCAGTCTTTCAGCGTAAGGTAATCCCGCCATTCCAGGAATTGACTTCATGAACCTACGCTGCACTCCCTCAATAGCCAGAATGTCTTTCCTCAAATTTGGAGACCAGAACTGCACACAGTACTCCAGGTGTGGTCTCACCAGGGCTGAAAAATGTGTTGCTGGAAAAGCGCAGCAGGTCAGGCAGCATCCAAGGAGAAGGAGAATCGACGTTTCGGGCATAAGCCCTTTTTCGGGATTGAGGAAGGTGTGCCAAGCGGGCTAAGATAAAAGGTAGCGAGGAGGGACTTGGGGGAGGGGCGATGAAGATGCGATAGGTGGAAGGAGGTTAAGGTGAGGGTGATAGGCCAGAGTGGGGGTGGGGGCAGAGAGGCCAGGAAGAAGATTGCAGGTTAGGAAGGTGGTGCTGAGTTCAAGGGTTGGGACTGAGACAAGGTGGGAGGAGGGGAAATGAGGAAACTGGAGAAATCTGAGTTCATCCCTTGTGGTTGGAGGGTTCCTAGGCGGAAGATGAGGGATGAATGCAGATTTCTCCAGTTTCCTCATTTCCCCTCCCCCCACCTTATCTCAGTCCCAACCCTCGGACTCAGCATCGCCTTCTTGACCTGCAATCTTCTTCCCGACCTCTCCGCCCCCACCCCCACTCCAGCCTATCACCCTCACCTTAACCTCCTTCCACCTATTGCATTCCTAATGCCCCTCCCCCAAGTCCCTCCTCCCTACCTTTTATCTTAACCTGCTTGGCACACCCTCCTCATTCCTGAAGAAGGGCTTATGCCCGAAACGTCGATTCTCCTGCTCCTTTGATGCTGCCTGACCTGCTGCACTTTTCCAGCAACACATTTTTCAACTCTGATCTCCAGCATCTGCAGTCCTCACTTTCTGCTAATGGTCTCACCAGGGCCCTGTACAGCTGCAGAAGCACCTCTTTGCTTCTATACTCAATCCCTCTTGTTATGAAGGCCAGCATGCTATTAGCCTTCTTCACTACCTGCTGTACCTGCATGCTTGCCTTCATTGACTGGTGTACAAGAACACCCAGATCTCTCTGTACTGCCCCTTTACCTAACTTGACTCCATTTAGGTAGTAATCTGCCTTCCTGTTCTTGCCACCAAAGTGAATAACCACACATTTATCCATATTAAACTGCATCTGCCGTGCATCTAACCACTCACCTAGCCTGTCCAGGTCACCCTGTAATCTCCTAACATCCTCCTCACATTTCACCCTGCCACCCAGCTTTGTATCATCAGCAAATTTGCTAATATTACTTTTAATACCATTATCTATATCATTAGTGTAGATTGTAAAAAGCTGCGGTCCCAGCACTAATCCCTGCGGTACCCCACTGGTCACCGCCTGCCATTCCGAAAGGGAGCTGTTTATCACTACTCTTTGTTTCCTGTCAGCCAACCAATTTTCAATCCAAGTCAGTATTTTGCTCCCAATACAATCTGCCCTAATTTTGCTCACTAACCTTCTATGTGGGACTTTATCAAAGGCTTTTTGAAAGTCCAGGTACATTACATCCACTGGATCTCCCTTGTCTATCTTCAGAGTTACATCCTCAAAAAATTTCAGAAGATTAGTCAAGCATGATTTCCACATCATAAATCCATGCTGACTCTGAACTATCGTGGTTCTGCTATCCAGATGTGTCGCAATTTCATCCTTTATAATTGACTCCAGCATATTTCCCACCACGGAGGTCAGACTACTGCTTTCTCTCTCCCTCCTTTCTTAAAATGTGGGACAACATTAGCCACCCTCCAATCCGCAGGAACTGATCCTGAATCTATAGAACTCTGGAAAATAATCACCAATGCATCCGCGATTTCTAGAGCCACTCCTTCAGTACCCTGGGATGTAGACCATTAGGTCCCGGGGACTTATCAGCCTTCAGACCTAACAGTCTCTCCAACACCAATTCCTGGCAAATGTAAATTCCCTTCAGTTCAGGTCCTTCAGCCACTATTACCTCTGGGAGATTGCTTGTGTCTTCCCCAGTGAACATAGATCTGAAGTACCAAGTCAACTCTTCTGCCATTTCTTTGTTCCCCGTAATATATTCACCTGTTTCTGTCTTCAAGGGCCCAATTTTAGTCTTAACTATTTTTTTTCCTTTCACATACCTAAAAAAAGCTTTTACTATCCTCCTTTATATTTTTGGCCAGTTTACCTTCGTACCTTATTTTTTCTCTGCGTATTTCCTTCTTAGTAATCCTCTGTTGTTCTTTAAAAGCTTCCCAATCCTCTGTTTTCCCACTCATTGTTACTATGTCATACTTTTTCTCTTTTGACTTTATATGTTTCTTAACTTCCCTCGTCAGCCACGGCCACCTCTGCCTCCTCTTAGTATCTTTCTTCCTTTTTGGAATGAACTGATCCTGCATCTTCTGCATTATACCCAGAAATATCCGCCATTGTTGCTCCACTGCCATCCCTGTTAGGGTATTGCACCATTGAACGTTAGCCAGCTCCTCCCTCATAGCTTCATAGTTCCTTTTATTCAACTGAAATATTGTCACTTCCGATTGTACCCTCTCCCTTTCAAATTGCAGATTAAAGCTTATTGTATTATGGGCACTACCTTCTAATGGCTCTTTCACATCCTAATAATTAGAGGGAAATCAAGAAACAAACTTGTAAGGAGATCTCAACTATCTGTAAGAATAATAGGATGGTTATGGTAGGGGATTTTAACTTTCCAAACATAGACTGGGACTGCCATAGTGTTAAAGGTTTAGATAGAGAGGAATTTGTTAAGTGTGTACAAGAAAATTTTCTGATTCAATATGTGGATGTACCGACTAGAGAAGGTGCAAAACTTGGGAAATAAGGCAGGGCAGGTGACTGAGGCGTCAGTGGGGGAGCACTTTGGGGCCAGCAACTATAATTCTATTCGTCTTAAAATAGTGATGGAAAAGGATAGACCAGATCCAAAAGTTGAAGTTCTAAACTGGAGAAAGGCCAATTTTGACGGTATCAGGCAAGAACTTTCGAAAGCTGATTGGGGGCAGATGTTTGCAGGTAAAGGGACGGCTAGAAAATGGGAAGCCTTCAGAAATGAGATAACGAGAGTCCAGAGAAAGTATATTCCTGTCAGGGTGAAAGGGAAGGCTGGTAGGTGTAGGGAATGCTGGATGACTAAAGAAATTGAGGGTTTGGTTAAGAAAAAGAAGGAAGCATATGTCAGGTACAGACAGGATAGATCGAGTGAATCTTTAGAAGAGTATAGTAGATATAGTGGGTGGCACGGTGGCACAGTGGTTAGCACTGCTGTCTCACACACCTGAGACCCAGGTTCAATTCCCGACTCAGGCGACTGACTGTGTGGAGTTTGCACATTCTCCCCGTGTCTGCGTGGGTTTCCTCCGAGTGCTCCGGTTTCCTCCCACAGTCCAAAGCTGTGCGGGTCAGGTGAATTGGCCATGCTAAATTGCCCGTAGTGTTAGGTAGGGGGTAAATGTAGGGGTATGGGTGGGTTGCGCTTCGGCGGGTCGGTGTGGACTTGTTGGGCCGAAGGGCCTGTTTCCACACTGTAAGTAATCTAATCTAATCTATAAAGAAAGTAGGAGTATACTTAAGAGGGAAATCAGGAGGGCAAAAAGGGGACATGAGATAGCTTTGGCAAATAGAATTAAGGAGAATCCAAAGGGTGTTTACAAATATATTAAGGGCAAAAGGGTAACTAGGGAGAGAATAGGGCCCCTCAAAGATCAGCAAGGCGGCCTTTGTGTGGAGCCGCAGAAAATGGGGGAGATACTAATTGAGTATTTTCCATCAGTATTTACTGTGAAGGAGGATATAGAAGATAAAGACTGTAGGGAAATAGATGGTGACATCTTGCAAAATGCCCAGATTACAGAGGAGGAAGTGCTGGATGTCTTGAAACGGTTAAAGGTGGATAAATCCCCAGGACCTGATCAGGTGTACCCGAGAACTCTGTGGGAAGCTAGGGAAGTGATTGCTGGGCCTCTTGCTGAGATATTTGTATCGTTAATAGTCACAGGTGAGGTGCCGGAAGACTGGAGGTTGGATAACGTGGTGCCACTGTTTAAGAAGGTGGTAAGGACAAGTCAGGGAACTATAGACCAGTGAGCCTGACATTGTTGGTGGGCAAGTTGCTGGAGAGAATCCTGAGGGACAGGATGTACATGTATTTGTAAAGGCAAGGACTGATTAGGGATAGTCAACATGGCTTTGTGCGTGGGAAATCATGTCTCACAAACTTGATTGAGTTTTTTGAGGAAGTAACAAAGAGGATTGATGAGGGCAGAGCGGTAGATGTGATCTATAAGGACTTCAGTAAGACATTTGACAAGGTTCCCCATGGGAAACTGATGAGCAAGGATACACCTCACGGAATACAGGGTGAACTAGCCATTTGGATACAGGACTGGCTCAAAGGTAGAAGACAGAGGGTGGTGGTGGAGGGTTGTTTTTCAGACTGGAGGCCTGTGACCAGTGGAGTGCCACAAGAATCGGTGCTGGGTCCACTACTTTTTGTCATTTATATAAATGATTTGGATGTGAGCATAACACGTACAGTTAGTAAGTTTGCAGATGACACCAAATTTGGAGGTGTAGTGGACAGCGAAGAGGGTTACCTCAGATTACAACAGGATCTGGACCAGATGGGCCAATGGGCTGAGAAGTGGCTGATGGAATTTAATTCAGATAAATGCAAGGTGCTACATTTTGGGAAAGCAAATCTTAGCAGGACTTATACACTTAATGGTAAGGTCCTAGGGAGTGTTGCTAAACAAAGAGACCTTGGAGTGCAGGTTCATAGCTCCTTGAAAGTGGAATCGCAGGTAGATAGGATCGTGAAGAAGGTGTTTGGTATGCTTTCCTTTATTGGTCAGAGTATTTAGTACAGGGGTTGGGAGGTCGTGTTGTGGCTGTACAGGACATTGGTTAGGCCACAGTTGGAATATTGCGTGCAATTCTGGTCTCCTTCCTATTGGAAAGATGTTGTGAAACTTGAAAGGGTTCAGAATTGATTTACAAGGATGTTGCTGGGGTTAGAGGATTTGAGCTATCGGGAGAGGCTGAACAGGCTGGGGCTGTTTTCCCTGGAGCATCGGAGGCTGATGGGTGACCTTATAGAGATTTACAAAATTATGATGGGCTTGGATAGGGTAAATAGACAAAGTCTTTTCCCTGGGGTCAGGGAGTCCAGAACTAGAGGGCATAGGTTTAGGGTGAGAGGGGAAAGATATAAAAGAGACCTAAGGGGCAACTTTTTCACACAGAGGCTGGTACGTGTATGGCATGAACTGCCAGTGGAAGTGGTGGAGGCTGGTACAATTTCAACATTTAAGAGGCATTTGGATGGGTATATGAATAGGAAGGGTTTGGAGGGATATGGGCCGGGTGCTGGTAGGTGGGACTAGATTGGGTTGGGATATCTGGTTGGCATGGACAGGTTGGACCGAAGGGTCTGTTTCCATGTTGTACATCTCTATGACTCTATGACAGCATCTGATTTGCTGTCGGGCACTGAGTATGTCCAAGACAGAGATTACTCATTCTGACATAATAAGGATATCAAGGAATGTGGTAATAATGCAGGAACATGTTGTTGAGACTGATGATCAGCTATGATCTAGTTGAATGGAACAGCAGAATCAATGGGCTGAGTGGTCTTCACTTGCTCTGATTTCCCGTGTTCCTCTGTCTCTAAATGCTTTGTAATTTGAAGCTTTCACCAGCAAAACCATTTTAGTGGCTCCATTTTATAAATTTTGTGCCATGTAATATCTGCAGTTCCTTTGGCTCTTTCCTACATCTTTTCTAACTTTATACTGAGACTGTAATGTTTAACTTGTAACTGTGTTCCTTATTTTTCCACTTTGTAACTAAGATTTGTTACTTTGGTATCTTCGTACCTAAGGTGATGATGAGAATAGCCACATTGTGCACTTTCCACTGTACTCCCGCACTTGACTACACATCACAATAAAATCTAATTCTATTCGAATTCTAAGACAAACAAAACTTTGCCAAAAGGTTGCTCACGATTGCAACTCCCAGCATTTCAGATGTTCCTTAGTGCTTCTTGCATCAGCTTCAGACATACAGTGAACAATGTCCCAGTGAGATTCCTGACAGAGATGATAGTGAATTGGTCAGTCAATGTGAAAGTCAGCCTGTGGAGACTGGACCCTCTTGTAATAAACAAACTATTATTTAAGATTCCCTAATTGGATTCATGCTGTTGGACTGGGGTGGACAAAGTTAAAAGTCACACACAACACCAGGTTATAGTGCTGATTTGGAGGAGAAGGTGGAGATTTCAATATATAATTTCAGTTACATCACACTGTAAACTTTTGCTATAAATTCTGTGTCTTACAATCTTATTATCCACAACCACCTAATGAAGGAACAGCGTTCCGAAAGCTGGTTTCAGTTCCTTCATATGTAAATCTCAGAACTTCTTAAAGTTGCATTCTCAAGATAGCGTTTACCAATAGCTATCATCTCAGCTCAGATAACACATTGAAGGTGTGAAGTTAAAGTCTGTCTGTGTCCTAGTGTTTCGACAGTGGGAGTTACAGAATCTCACATGGATTCATGCAGTTTTTGAGCAAAATGAAATGTAATTCTGCAAGTACAAATTCACTCCACAAACTTATATATATATATATGTGTGTGTGCGCAGGGGAGACTGAGTAAGTGTGTGCATGTGGGTGTGTGTGGGGGGGGGGGGGGGGGGCGTGTGAGTGAGGGTGAGTGTCTGTTAGAGAGTGTATATGTGTGAGTGTAATGGGGTATCAGTCTCTGAGAGGGTGTGTGTGAATGTGAGTTTGAGCATATGAGAGAGAACTTGTGTATGAGAGTGTGTGTGTGTGTGTGTGTGTGTGTGTGTGTGTGTGTGTGTGTGTGTGTGTGTGTGATTTGTGTATGTACGTGTGTGATTTGTGTGTGTGTGAATTTTGTACAATGGTGGTTACCTGTAATGTGACATGAACCCAAGGTCCCAGTTGAGGCCCTCCCCATGGGGACTGAACTTAGCTATCAGCCTCTGCTCGGGGCCACGTTTCACTGCTGCCTGTCCCAAAGTCCACTTTGGTCACCCAAACGTCCGAGCTAGAATGTCCCGGACCACTGACATGTTCTCTGACTGGGAGGGAACATTCCTGTCTGTTGATTGTTGTGTGTTGTCCGTTCATCCATTGCCGTAGCCTCTGCTCGGTCTTGCCAATGTACCATGCCTCCGGGCATCCTTGCCTGCAGAGTATGAGATAAACAACGTTGGATGAGTCACATGAGTACCTGCCATGTACAAGGTCGAAGGTGTCCCCACGTGTAATGGTGGTATTGACACTCTACCACGTCTTGCAGCGTCTGCCGTGACAAGGCTGTGTGGCGTTATCCTGAAAGTGGGGCAGTTTGCTATGAACAATGATCTGTTTGAGGTTTGATGGTTGTTTAAAGGTGAGAAGTGAAGGCATGGGGAAGGTCTTGGTGAGGTGCTCATCCTCTTGATAATGTGCTGCAGGTCACGAAGAACATGGCGTAATTTTTCAGCCCCTGGGAAGTACTGAACAACGAAGGGTACCCAGTCAATTGCAGCACGTGTCTGTCTCCTGAGAAGGTCATTACGGTTCCTTGCTGTGGCACATTGGCACTAGCAGTTGATGAGTTGAGCATCATACCCCCTCCTCATGAGGGCATCCCTGAGTACTTCCAGGTGCCTGTCACAATCCTCCTCATCTGAGCAGATCTGGTGTATGCGTAGGGCTTGTCCGTAGGGGATGGCTGTTTTAGTATGTTTTGGGTGGAAGCTGGAGAGGTGTTGTATCGTGAGGTTATCCATGGGTGTGCGGTAGAGTTTGGTGCTGAGGTGCCCATCCTTGATGGAGACGCACATGTCCAAGAATGAGACAGACAGTCGAGAGTAGTCCATGGTGAGTCTGATGGTGGGATGAAACTTGTTGATGTCACTGTGTAGTTTTATCAGTGACTCCTCACCATGGGTCCAGAGGAAGAAAATGTCATCAATGTACCTGGTGTACAATGTTGATTGAAGATCCTGCGTAGAGAAGAAGTCTTGTTCGAATCTGTGCATGAAAATGTTGGCATATTAGGGTGCAAATTTGGTCCCCATGGCTGTTCCGTGTGTCTGGATGAAGAACTGGTTGTCAAAGGTGAAGACGTTATGATCGAGGATAAAGTGGATGAGTTGTAGGATGGTGTTTGGAGACTGGCAGTTGTTGGTGTTGAGTACTGAGGCTGTTGCTGTGATGCCATCATTGTGGGGGATGCTGGTGTAGAGTGCGGAAACTTTCATTGTGACGAGGAATGTTCCTGGTTCGACTGGTCCGTAGGTGCTGAGTTTCTGTAAGGAATCCGTAGTGTCACGACAGAAGCTGGAGATCCCCTGTACAATAGGTTTCAAGACGCCTTCCACATAGCCGGAAAGATTCTCACATAGGGTCCCATTGCCTGATACAATGGGACCTCCTGGTGTCTTTGCTTTGTGTACCTTGGGAAGGCAGTAGAAATTGCCTATGCAAGAAGTACGTGGGATGAGGGCGCATAGGGAACTCTGAAGGACTGGATCCAAAGTCCTGATCCATGTGTTTAACTCATGGGTGTGCTCTTTGGTTGGATCGGTGATAGTTGCCTATAGCGTTCCTGGTTGTTCAGTTGTCGGTACACTTCCTTGCAGTAATCTGTTCTATTCTGAATGACGATGGATCCTCCTTTATTGGTTGGTTTGATGACAATATTGCGATTGGTTTTGAGAGCATGGATGGCATTCTTTTGTGATCGGGTGATGTTTTGCTCTACCTTGTAGGTGCAACTAATTTAGTGACAATATAAACTGCCTTCTGTACATGACAATTTTCTGACCAGATCTCTCAGATGCTTCACAGTTACTCTGAAGGTGACAGAGTGTGTGTTTGTGAGTCAGGAGCAGATGATAAAGCAGACTGTTCAGGTGAGGTTCCCATTTCCCAACATTTGGTCAATCACTCTGAACGGGGAAAGTTCCACTGAGAGCTGGGTCATGGGTCCCTCCAGCTCCAAAGGTGTGAGCAGGGGAGAAAGACGGGCACCTTCCACACTTCATTTCCAACACTTTACATTCAGCATTCACACCTGGCCCATCGTACACAAACATGAGGAGACACATTCAGGAATTAGAGAGATCTGCACTGTCAGGGGGTCAGTGTTGAGGGAGTGCTGCACTGTCAGAGGGTCAGTGCTGAGGGAGCGCCGCACTGTCAGAGGGTCAGTACTGAGGGAGCACTGCACTGTCAGAGGGTCAGTGTTGAGGGAGTGCCGCACTGTCAGAGGGTCAGTGCTGAGGGAGTGCCGCACTGTCAAAGGGTCAGTACTGAGGGAGTGCTGCACTGTCAGAGGGTCAGTGCTGAGGGAGTGCCGCACTGTCAGAGGGTCAGTGCTGAGGGAGTGCCGCACTGTCAGAGGGTCAGTGCTGAGGGAGCGCCGCACTGTCAGAGGGTCAGTGCTGAGGGAGTGCCGCACTGTCGGAGGGTCAGTGCTGAGGGAGTGCCGCACTGTCGGAGGGTCAGTGCTGAGGGAGTGCCACACTGTCGGAGGGTCAGTACTGGGGGAGTGCTGCACTGTCAGAGGGTCAGTACTGAGGGAGTGCCACATGTCAGAGGGTCAGTGCTGAGGGAGTGCGGCACTGTCAGAGGGTCAGTGCTGAGGGAGTGTCGCACTGTCGAAGGGTCAGTGCTGAGGGAGTGCCGCACTGTCGAAAGATCAGTGCTGAGGGAGTGCCGCACTGTCAGAGGGTCAGTGCTGAGGGAGTGCCGCACTGTCAGAGGGTCAGTGCTGAGGGAGTGCCGCACTGTCAGAGGGTCAGTGCTGAGGGAGTGCCGCACTGTCAGAGGGTCAGTGCTGAGGGAGTGCCGCACTGTCGGAGGGTCAGTGCTGAGGGAGCGCCGCACTGTCAGAGGGTCAGTGTTGAGGGAGTGCCGCACTGTCGGAGGGTCAGTGCTGAGGGAGTGCCGCACTGTCAGAGGGTCAGTGCTGAGGGAGCACTGCACTGTCAGAGGGTCAGTGTTGAGGGAGTGCCGCACTGTCAGAGGGTCAGTGCTGAGGGAGTGCCGCACTGTCGGAGGGTCAGTACTGAGGGAGTGCTACACTGTCAGAGGGTCAGTGCTGAGGGAGTGCCGCACTGTCGGAGGGTCAGTACTGAGGGAGCGCCGCACTGTCGGAGGGTCAGTGCTGAGGGAGTGCCGCACTGTCGGAGGGTCAGTGCTGAGGGAGTGCCGCACTGTCGGAGGGTCAGTGCTGAGGGAGTGCCGCACTGTCGGAGGGTCAGTGCTGAGGGAGTGCCGCACTGTCGGAGGGTCAGTACTGGGGGAGTGCTGCACTGTCAGAGGGTCAGTACTGAGGGAGTGCCACATGTCAGAGGGTCAATGCTGAGGGAGTGCGGCACTGTCAGAGGGTCAGTGCTGAGGGAGTGTCGCACTGTCGAAGGGTCAGTGCTGAGGGAGTGCCGCACTGTCGAAAGATCAGTGCTGAGGGAGTGCCGCACTGTCAGAGGGTCAGTGATGAGGGAGTGCCACACTGTCGGAGGAGCTCATTCACATAAGATGCTAAATAAAGCATTTTAATGTGGCATTAAAATGTCTCAAATTATAGAGGAGCTGTAATCCTTGTTCAGGAGTTAATAATTGTCCTCAACCAGCATCTTGTCCTTTACTCTTTGTTGTTGTTTGTTTTCACATTTTCTACAGCAGTGACGATGTTTTGAAAGGCTTTAAATATCTAACGTATTGGGAGTAGCCCCCGAGGCCGGGAACAGGACTGTACAAAACATCCAACCTTTTGACTTTTCTGCTTTGCCTGGAATTTCACCTTCCTGCCCTTCGCCTGCTTGTTCCAACAAAGGTCTGAGCACCCAGCCTTCAGGAGGGAACAATACACTCAACAGTTTCACAGCTGCGTTGCCTGTGCAGGAGGAGACCATCGACAGGTCATGATGCTGTCTTTGTCTCAGTCTGGCTTCGGTTGTGAATTTATGAAGGAGGCCGGTCTCCCAAATCAAACTGGAGTGACTCCTCTGTTTGTGATTGACATCGGTACGGTCCTTTCTCGGTGTACGAGCTTACCGTTGTGCTGTTTTGTCACTCCAGTGAAAAGTATCTCCCTGTTTATTCTCTTTAAACTGAGCAATAAGTGAGGTCACAGCATCATCACTAAATTATTAATCCAGATAACGTTCTGAGGAAACCAGTTCAAATCCCACTATGGCTGAGATAGGACTTTGAATTTGATTTTAAATAAATCTTAGCAGGACTTATACATTTAATGGTAAGGTCCTAGGGAGTGTTGCGAAACAAAGAGACCTTGGAGTGCAGGTTCATAGCTCCTTGAAAGTGGAGTCGCAGGTAGATAGGATAGTGAAGAAGGCATTTGGTATGCTTTCCTTTATTGGTCAGAGTATTTAGTACAGGAGTTGGGAGGTCATGTTGTGGCTGTACAGGACATTGGTTAGGCCACTGTTGGAATATTGCGTGCAGTTCTGGTCTCCTTCCTATTGGAAAGATGTTAAACTATAAATCTGGATAGTTTAAAAAGTCTAATGGCTGATGAATTAAACTTGGAAAAATTGAGGACTGCAGGTGCTGGAGATCAGAGTGTGATGCTGGAAAAGCACAGCAGGTCAGGCAGCATCCGAGGAGCAGGAGATTTGACGTTTTGGGCATGAGCCCTTCATCAAGAAGGTGGAGGGGGGAAGGGGGCTGAGAGATAAATAAGGGGAGTGGGGTGGTGGGGGGCTTGGAGGAAGATACCTGGGAAGGCGGTAGGTGGATGCAAGTGGGGGTTGAGAGTGACAGGTCAAAGGGGAGGGTGGAAGATAGGTGAATGAAGTTGGACAGGTAGGACAGTGTTGAGTTGGAGGGTTGGATCTGGGATGAGGTGGGGACAGTGGGGTGAGGAAACTGGTGAAGCCGATGTTGATGCTGTGTGGTTGCAGGATCCCAAGGCAGAAGATGAGGCATTCTTTTAAATTGAACTGCATTTACTTCAATGTAAGAGGCCTGACAGGTAAGGCATGGTTGAGAACATGGAACTGGGATATCATAGCTATTACAGAGATGGACTGAGGGATGGACAGGATGGGGGGTCCTGGATTAGAGTATAGATGTTATAGGAGGAATGGAAAGGGAGGTGACAGAGGAGGGGGACTGGCATTTTTGGTTAGGGATAACATTATGGCTGTATTTCGGGAGGATATTCCTGGGAGAAGATCCAGAGAAGTTATTTGGGTCGAACTGAGAAACAAGAAAGGGATGATCACCTTATTGGGATTGTATTGTAGACTCCCCAGTAGTCAGCAGGAAATTGAGAAGTAAATGTGCAAGAAGATCTCTGATATTAGCGAATTTTGAGAAGATTTGTAGCTCAGGTTGAGGTTCTGGATGTAAGTTTGCTCACTGAGCTGGAAGGTTCAGTTTCAGTCGTTTCATCACCATACTAGGTAAGATGTGAAACTTCATTCAGAGGCTCACTGATGATATTACATGGTATGGTGACGAAACGTCCGAAACCAACCCTTCCAGCTCAGCGAGCAAACTTCCATCCAGATCTCTGATATCTGTAAGAACAATTGGGCTTCAATGGTAGGGGATTTAAACTTTTTAAACAGAGACTGGGAGTGCCATAATGTTAAGGGCTTGAATGGGGAGGAATTTATTACATGTGTACAAAATAACAATCTTAATCAGTATGTGAATGTACCTCCTCCCGACTGGGAAATAAGACAGGGCAAGTGACTGAGGTGCCAATCGGGAGCACTTTAAGGCCAATGACCATAATTCTATTTGTTTTTAAAGAAGTCATGAAAAAGGACAGAACTGATCAAAAAGTTGATGTTCTAAATTGGAGTCAGGACAATTGGTGTAGAGAATGCTGGGTGACTAAAGAAATTGAGGCTCTGGTCAAGAAAAAAGAGGAAGCATGTGGCAGGTATAGACAACTGGGATTGAGTGAATCCCTAGAGGAGTGTAATGGCAGTTAGGGTATACTTAAGAGGGAAATCACAAGGGCAAAAAGGACATGTGATAGTTTTGGCAAATAGAGTGAAGAACAATCTGAAGGAATTCTGTGAGTACATTAAGGACAAAAGAGTAACTAAGGAGAAAACCGGGCTCCTTAAAGATCAAAGTGACCGTCTATGTGTGGAACCCAGGAGTTGGGGGGAGATACTAAACAAATATTCCATCTCAGTATTTACTGTGGAGAAGGACGTGGAAGCTAGGGAACTTGGGTAAATAAACAGTGGTGTCTTGAAAAGAATTCATGTCACAAATGATAAGGTCCTTGAGGTCTTAAAATGCATCGAGGTGGATAATCTCTGGGACCTGTCCTGGTGTTTCCCAGATCTTTGTGGAAAGTGATTGCTGGGCCCCTTGCTGAGGGTTTTGTACTATCAATAACCATAGGTGAGATGCCAGATGACTGAGGATGGCTAATGTGTACATCTCTATGACAACCATAAAATCAATTGTCAATTATCAGGAAAAACCCATCTGATTCCTGAATGCCCCTTAGGGAAGGAAGCTGCCATCCTTACCTGGTCTAGCCTACACGTGACTCCTGGCCCACAGCAATGTGATTGACTCTCAGCTGCCCTCTGGGTAATTGGAGATGGGCAATAAATGCTGGGCCCAGCCAGTGATTCCCTCATAAAATCACAGTGTTGTACAGCATGGAAACAGACCCTTCCATCCAACTCGTCCATGCCGATCAGATATCCTAACCTAATCTAGTCCCATTTGCCAGCGTTTGGCTCATATCCCTCCAAAACCTTCCTATTCATATACCCATCCAGATGCCTTTTAAGTGCTGTAATTGTACCAGCCTCCACCACCTCCTCTCGCAGTTCATTCTATACACGTACCACCCTCTGTGTAAAAATGTTACTCCTTAGGTCCTTTTTAAATCTTTGTCCTCTCACCTTAAACCTACACCCTCTAGTTTCCCCACTCTGGGGGAAAGACCTTGTCTATTTACCCTATCCACACCCCTCATGGATTATAACCCTCTATAAGGTCACCCCTCAGCCTCCGATGCTCCAGGGAAAGCAGCCCCAGCCTGTTCAGCCTTTCACTGTCTTTTCTGAACCCTTTCAAGTTTCACGACATTCATCCAAAAGCACGGAGACCTGCACGCAGCGTTCCAACAGTGGCCTAACCAATGTCCTGTACAGCCACAACATGACCTCCCAACTCCTGTACTCAATACTCTGACCAATAAAGGAAAGCATACCAAACACCTTCTTCACCTATCTACCTGCAACTCCACTTGCAAGGAGCTATGAATCTGCACTCCAAGGTCTCTTTGTTCAGCAACACTCCCAGGACCTTACCATTAAGTGTATAAGTCCTGCTCTGATTTGCTTTTCCAAATGCAGCATCTCGCATTTATCTAAATTATCCTCAGCCCATTAGCCCATCTGATCAAGATCCAGTTGTAATCTGAGGTAACCTTCTTCGCTGTCCACTACACCTCCAATTTTGGTGTCATCTACAAACTGACTAATTATACCTCTGATGTTTACATCTACATCCTGTGAATGAATAAAATAAACTTTATAAATTAGAAGCAGGAGGCCTTCACTCCTAACCTTTAAGCATCTAACAAAGAAAGTTTACAAAGAATCTAGCCCTCACTTTAAGAATATTCAAAAACTTTGCTTCCACAACCTTTTAAAGGTAGTTCCAAAAACCCTTGACCCTCTGTGAGAAAATTCGTCTCATGTCTGTTTAAATGAGCTGCCCCTTACATTGAAACAGGGAGCCCTCATACCAGAATCTCCCAAAAGCAGAAACATTCCCTCCATATCCCTCTCAACAAGCCCACTCCGCATTTTATATGTTTCAGGTGTTAGTCTTATAAACTTGCTCAATAGTTTCTAAAACATTTAAAACTCTCCGTAACTGAGGAGCCCAATATTTTTCAGAATTGATTGGGGGTGAGGGGCAGCATTCAGTACATTGACCTTATTGGTCAAGCCGTCCAGTTACGAATGAAACCTGAAAGCAACAACACCCCCAGATTCTATGGACTACCCAAAGTACACAAACCAGACATCCCACTCAGACCCATAGTATCACTACCAGGGACACCAGCATACAAACTGGCCAAAGAACTACAACAAAAACTAAAACACCTGGTCAGCGGATCCAAACACTCCATACAATCAACACAGGAATTCTTGGACGTCATCAGGAAGACACACATAGACAAAGAAGAAACCATGGTATCATTCGACGTGACGGCACTGTTCACTTCAATTGACAAAACCCTAGCCAGAGAAACAATAGCCAACCTACTGGACATACATAACAGAACACAGGAGGCCGAACCTATCAACAAGGACGGCATACTTAAACTACTAGACCTGTGCCTCACCACACACTTTACATTCAACAATCAGATATACGAACAAATCAACGGAACACCCATGGGATCACCAATCTCGGGACTCATAGCAGAGGCAGTTATGCAAAGGTTAGAACATACAGCCATATCACAAATTCAACCCAAACTCTGGATCAGATACGTCGATGACACCTTTGTAATCATCAAAAACACAGATATAGAAAAAACACACAGAATCATCAACGCCACACTCACAGGAATCCGATTCACACGAGAAGAGGAAAAGGATAGCCAACTCCCATTCCTAGATGTGTTAGTAGAGAGAACACCCAACGGAGAATTCACCACCAGGATACACAGGAAACCAACACACACAGACCAAGTCTTAAACTATGAAAGTAACCACCCCAACACACACAAACGAAGCTGCATCAGGACACTATTCAAAAGGGCCACAACACACTGCAGTACACCAGAACTGCGAAAAGAGGAAGAGGAACATCTATACAAGGTATTCGCCAAAAACGGATACCCACGCAACTTTATCACCAGATGCCTAAGAGATAGACCACGAAACGAGGACATGCCACAACCAAAAGGACTAGCCACTCTACCATACGTCAGGAGTGTCTCAGAACTGACAGCCAGACTACTGCGACCCTTAGGACTCATAACAGCACACAAGCCAACATCCACGCTCAGACAACAACTCACTAGAACAAAGGACCCAATACCCAGCATGAGCCAAACTAACGTAGTTTACAAAATACCATGCAAGGACTGCACAAAACACTATATAGGACAAACAGGAAGACAGCTAACAATCCGCATCCACGAACATCAGCTAGCCACAAAACGACACGACCAGCTATCTCTAGTAGCCATACACTCAGACAACCAGCAACATGAATTTGACTGGGAAAACACCACTATCATAGGACAAGCCAGACAGAGAACAGCCAGAGAATTCCTAGAAGCATGGCATTCATCCCCAAACTCCATCAATAGACACATTGACCTGGACACCATATACAAACCACTACAGCTGAAACTGACACCCGGAAACGGCAAGAACATCCATCAACAGACACATCGACCTGGACCCCAGATACAAATCACTGCAGCTGAAACTGACACCCGGAAGCGGCAAGAACAAACCAATATAAATACCGGAAGAAACATCAAAGCTGCGCTTCACACGAGGCTCCCACCGCACTGATGATGTTCCCTAGCCAGGGAACGAAACGTTTGCAGCAAAAACTTACAGCTCGGCGAGCAGAACCACAACGTCCAGTTACACCCAGAGCCTTCCCAGTTCCCTGCCTGCTCAATAAACTATTCCAATCTCCAATTCCTGCTCCCAATGGCTCTCTCAGACAGAGTGTTTCTGATCACAAAACTCTCTGCTCCTTTAAACCAAACCTCACCGTGTCCCTGAAGCACTGGAACCTGTGACCGTGAGCTGGAGGGTGTGATTGAAATTGGGTGGGGGCTTTGGTATTTTTTAAAGCAGATATAAATTGTTGTCTTCCAATTTCCTGCACGGTCCTGCTGTAAATTGTTTAAACAGTCACCCTGCTGTGGCTGAGCAAGGCTCCTGTGATTTTGAGTGTGTGTGTGATCTCTACCTCATCATGCCATTGGCTACAAACCCTGTCCTCCGTTTGAGTTAGCTTCCACATTCAAATCTTGTTTTTCATGTTTTTGTTTTCAAACAGGGCTCTTTATTCTGCCATTCTAACACGCACACACACTCAGATACACACAGATACTCACTCACAGATACACACACACACCTATACACACTCAGATACTCAGTCAAACACAAATAAACTCACACTCACTCAAACACAAATACACACTTCACTCTCACACACAGATACACACATACAGTCACTCAAACACATATATTTATACTCAAACTCAGATACATATACACACACGCAGATACACTCACTCAAACACAAATACACACACTCACTCAGATACATACACACACTTACACACACACATACACATACATATAGATACACACACTCATGCATACTTTGGACAAATGCTTTGTTTCTTTACTGTATCAATCATCATTGCCTTTTCCTTTTCCTCCAGTACCTTTTTTCACGCTCTCTCCCTCCCCTCCAGCACACCTTCACTTTCTTTCTACCTTTCAACCTTCAACTGTCACATTCAACTCAAAATGTTAACTCAGTTTCTCTCTCTCCACAGATAGTTTTGCTTTCAGGATTTCTCCGTTTAGCATTGGGTGCAGCTTTGGAATAGCAATTAGAGATTGCACCAAGACACAGATCTCTGATTGGTCGGGGACTCCAGGAGAATCCCTACTCCCTGTGCCCTGTTGACAGGGATAACAGTTTAAGGCCTTTCAACTCATCCTATCCTCACCCTTCCTGTCAGGTCAGTCAGAATGTCTTTTGCTCAATATAAATTTTATTTACAATGGGACTGAAGGATCATCAGATATTAATACAATTTAGAGAGTTTTGAGAAGATGTGTAGCTGAGGTTGAGGTTCTGGAACATCAACTAGCCACAAAAAGGCATGACCCTCTCTCACTAGCATCCTTACATGCAGATGAGGAAGGACACCACTTTGACTGGGACAACACATCCATTCAAGGATAAGCCAAACAGAGACATGCATGAGAATTCCTAGAAGCATGGCATTCCAACCAGAACTCTATCACCAAACACGTTGACTTGGAGTTGACTTCAGTGAGCGTGACGTAATTTGAACATGCAACCTCCTGAGCTGGAGTCAGAGGCGCTACCTTTATTCCTCATGAAGGGCTTTTTGCCCAAAACGTCGATTTCGCTTCTCATTGGATGCTGCCTGAACTGCTGTGCTCTTCCAGCACCACTGATCCAGAATCTGGTTTCCAGCATCTGCAGTCATTGTTTTTACCTACATTGACTTGGACCCCATTTACCACCCCCTGAGAAAAAGAACAGGAAATGACATCACCAACCCAAGAAAACCCAAACACATAAAATAGAAAGCAGGCCATGCCCTCAGTGCTTGATCCAGAGGCTCACTGATGTTACCTAGTATGTTGACGAAACGTCTGAAAACAAATCTTCCAGCTCAGTGAGCAAACCTACATGCAGATTTTCACAAATGTTTACAGTAAATTACAATGTTTAATGCAATGAAAGACAGAATTGCCTCCCTTTTATTTGGGGAGATAATGTAGTCACTCCTCCTGGTCCTCACTCCACTGGCAATGGTCAGATCCCCAAGCAAATCCAGAGTCTATGAACCCAAATCTCAGTCAGGAATCTGGTGTGATCTTGATAGAGTTGTCAGATTTCCATGGGGCTGGGGGGGGAGAGGTTCAGGATTGGGTAATTCAGTCAGGTGTCTCTGGTTTCTGTCAGTGATGCAAGGTTTGCTCACTTTGTGCAGGAGAAGCTGAAAAGCTCAACCTTAAATCACAGGACATGGAACAATGCAGCACAGAACAGGCCCTTCAGCCCTCAATGTTGCACCAACCTGTGAACTAGTCTAAGCCCATCTCCCTACACCATCCCATCATCATCCATGTGCTTATCCAAGGATTGTTTAAATCTCCCTAATGTGGCTGAGTTACCTACATTAGCAGGTAGGGCATTCCACATCCTTACCACACTCTGAGTAAAGAACCTGCCTCTGACATCTGTCTTAACTCTATCACCCCTCAATGTGTAGTTATGCCCCCCTCGGACACGCTGACGTCATCATCCTAGGAAAAAAGTCTTTCACTGTCCACCCTATCTAATCCTCTGATCATTTCAAACATTTACAATTTCTGAAATGAATCAGCAGCTCCAAAAAAGCAAAAGGTCATTTCCATCCAGGAATCTGGAAATAACTCTCCCGGATGGGGAAACCATCAGTGAAACCCATAGCAACTGCAGGCAGCTTTCCTGACTGTGATCACGGAGCTGTAACACCAACCAGCTCAGATCTGGAGATAAGAACCTGGGCACTGGACTTCTCCCTGATTCCATCACTCTCCTAACCCCCATCACATTGTCTGCTTCCAAGATTTAATTTTCCGCTGTTTTCCAACGTTAGGGAAGAGGTCCCGGTCCCAGTAATCAGGAAACATTGATTTTCTGATGGGGCAGTGTTTATGAGCACCTTCTAAACGAAACATGACTTCACACTGTCCCAGACATAAAGCAGAGCAAAAGGAACGGTTGGGTGGGTGGGGTCTGGAAGATGAAATCTCACTCCTGTTTCACCATTCCCATTAGATCCAGCTGGGAATTCCAGGACAAGCCGAGGAAGAAGAGGGAAATCAGTACAGGGTTCAGCACAGTCTGTTACTCAGGGCTTGTACAAATTGCTGACGCAGCGCTGGGTAATAAATATTATCAGCTGTCCATCACACAGCAATGAGGCAGACACAGCCTCAGCAGTTAATCTAGAGAAGACTGAAGAAGCAGTTCTGTGTTGTAAACACAGAGCAATTCGTTAAACGTTTCCCTGAACTCCAAAGATAAGCTGATGGAAAGCAATCTCATTACTTTGCCCATCTCACTGTAACCCTCACAGTAATCCTGATAACAACCAAAAGCAAGTAATGACCTGCCTCTCCCACCATCAGCCTGTACTCACAGAAAACGGCCAATCCTACAGCCCCCTCACTTTTAAAGTTCTCACCCTCATTTTCAAACCTTCCCAATCCCTGCAGGCTCCTCCCACTCCCCACATCCATCCAAGCTGCCAGAGATAGTCCAATCCCAACCTCTTCATTCCCAAATTTAATTACTTCACCATCGGTGTCTTCACTTACTGAGAAATAATTCCACCCCCACCCACCTCCCGCACTCCCCTTTAGGAGATGATGGTAAAGTGTGGGACTATTGTTTCCAATTCTGGGTCCTATGGTTTACAGAGGGTGAGGAGGCCATGGGGCATGTGGGGAAGTCACAGAAAAGATTCACAAGAAGTGTTCCCAGAATGAGGAATTATGGAAACAGATTGGGTCTTAACTCTCTGCAGGAGGAAAGGTTGGGAGGAAATTCCATGGAAGATTTTGGGAGGATAGTGAGAGACTGTCTCCACATGTGAAAATGATTAAGAATGAGATGGCGCAGATTTAAAGTGATTTGCAAACAAACCAGTTGTAATGGGAGAATAAACATTTGAACAGAGTGAGTGGTTAGGATCTGGGATCTCAGGTTGTGGCTTTCCAAAAGGAATTGGATCATTCTCTGTAAAAGGAGAATGTGCTGCAAGGCCATTGGCTGGGGGTGGGCGAGGGGGTGAGGGAGGGAGGATGGTCACTGGGTGAATTGGGCCTTCAGACAGCCTGGCCTGTTTGGGCTGAATGGCCTCTTTCTGTGTGGTGACTATTCTGGGGTTACTTAAGAAGCTTCTGAAAGCTGACCCCTTTGAGCAAACGCTTGGTCATCTACCCTAAGATTTTCCGACAGTGTCAGATTTTGCTTGGCAGTGCCATGCCTTCAGACATTTTACGGTGTTAAAGGCGGCCATTACAACCTCAATGTGATAAAGTGGGTGTTCAAAGATGCATTAGAAAGTGGGAGGGAATGACAGTGGGTGTAGCCAGTAATGTTATTGATAAATTCCCAGCTGGTGGAACAGAGTGACCACCCTTCCAGCTCCCATCAAGGTGCCGACCAATCCTGGTCACTCCCACTGACATCGCGATATTCCAGAGTGGGAAGATCACTTGGACAATCTCATCTCAGTCAGAGACACCCCCAATAACAGTCTCCAAGCTCAAAATGAAGCATCAGACATTGTGTCCTGGTACCCTGTAGTCTTCCCAATTTCACACTCTCTCCCTCCTCCCAACAGGACATTCACCTCAGCGTCCCTCAGTCATGCTGGATTGGATTTGTTTCAGGGCCTGTTTGGAGAGGATCTTCAGATCTTCCCTCAGGAGTCAGCTCCAGAGCTGCGTCAGACCCCACAGGCCTGAACCCTCCATCAACACCGTCTTAAAGTGTCTGTTAAAGCAGAGGACCCCATCCTTCCACTCTCTCGGAGCCATTAGAAAATATAGGAAATGTTGGCTGTAGACACAGAGTCATAAGATGTACAGCATGGAAACAGACCCTTCAGTCCAACCCGTCCATGCCGACTAGATATACCAACCCAATCTAGTCCCACCTGCCAGCACCCGGCCCATATCCCTCCAAACCCTTCCTATTCATATACCCATCCAAATACCTCCACCACTTCCTCTGGCAGCTCATTCCATACACTCACCACCCACTGCATGAAAACATTGCCCCGTAGGTCTCTTTTATATCTTTCCCTTCTCACCCTAAATCTATGCCGTCTGGTCCTGGACACCCCCACCCCAGGAAAAAGACCTTGTCTATTTATCCTATCCATGTCTTTCATGAATTTATAGACCAATATAAGGTCACCCCTCCGCTTCTGACGCTCCAGGGAAAACAGCCCCGGCCTGTTCAGCCTCTCCCTACAGCTCAAATCCTCCAACTCTGGCAACATCCTTGTACATCCTTTGTGAATTGTTTCAAGTTTCACAACATCTTTCCGATGAGAAGGAGACCAGAATTGCACGCAATTTTCCAACAGTGGCCTAACCAATGTCCTGTACAGCCACAACATGACCTCCCAACTACTGTACTCAATATTCTGACCAGTAGAGGAAAGCATACCATACGCCTTCTTCACTATCCTATCTATCTCCACTTTCAAGGAGCTATGAACCTGCACTCCAAGGTCTCTTTGTTCAGGAACACTCCCTCGGACCTTACCATTAAGTAGGTAAAAACAATGACTGCAGATGCTGGAAACCAGATTTCGGACTAGAGTGGTGCTAGAAAAGCACAGCAGTTCAGGCAGCATCCAAGGAGCAGGAAAATCGACGTTTCGGGCAAAAGCCCTTCATCAGGAATAAAGGCAGAGAGCCTGAAGCGTGGAGAGATAAGCTAGAGGAGGGTGGGGGTGGGGAGAAAGTAGCATAGAGTACGATAGGTGAGCGAGGAGGGGATGAAGGTGATAGGTCAGAGAGGAGGGTGGAATGGATAGGTGGAAAAGAAGATAGGCAGGTAGGACAAGTCATGGGGACGGTGCTGAGCTGGAAGTTTGGAACTAGGGTGAGGTGGGGGAAGGGGAAATGAGGAAACTGTTGAAGTCCACATTGATGCCCTGAGGTTGAAGTGTTCCGAGGCAGAAGATGAGGCGTTCTTCCTCCAGGCATCTGGTGGTGAGGGAGCGGCGGTGAAGGAGGCCCAGGACCTCCATGTCCTCGGCAGAATGGGAGGGGGAGTTGAAATGTTGGGCCACGGGGCGGTGTGGTTGATTGGTGCGGGTGTCCCGGAGATGTTCCCTAAAGCGCTCTGCTAGGAGGCACCCAGTCTCCCCAATGTAGAGGAGACCGCATCGGGAGCAACGGATACAATAAATGATATTAGTGGATGTGCAGGTAAAACTTTGATGGATGTGGAAGGCTCCTTTATGGCCTTGGATAGAGGTGAGGGAGGAGGTATGGGCGCAGGTTTTGCAGTTCCTGCTGTGGCAGGGGAAGGTGCCAGGATGGGAGGGTGGGTCGTTGGGGGGGCGTGGACCTGACCAGGTAGTCACGGAGGGAACGGTCTTTGCGGAAGGCGGAAAGGAATGGGGAGGGAAATATAAATTCCCACGTGGTTAAAGATGTCCTGCAATGCATCTCATCCACATCCCGCATCTCCGCCCTCAGACCCCACCCCTCCAACCGTAACAAGGACAGAACACCCCTGGTGCTCACCTTCCACCCTAACAACTTTCGCATAAACCAAATCATCCGCCGACATTTGCACCACCTCCAAAAACACCCCACCACCAGGGATATATTTCCCTCCCCACACCTTTCCGCCTTCCTCAAAGATCGTTCCCTCCGTGACTACCTGGTCAGGTTCATGCCCCCTACAACCCAACCCCTCCCATCCTGGCACCTTCCCCTGCCACTGCAGGAACTGCAAAACCTGTGCCCATACCTCCTCCCTCACCTCCATCCAAGGCCCTAAAGGAGCCTTCCACATCCATCAAAGTTTTACCTGCACATCCACTAATATCCTTTATTGTATCCGTTGCTCCCGATCTGGTCTCCTCTACATTGGGGAGACTGGACGCCTCCTAGCAGAGCACTTTTGGGAACATCTCCGGGACACCCGCACCAATCAACCACACCGCCCTGTGGCCCAAAATTTCAACTCCCCCTCCCATTCTGCCGAGGACATAGAGGTCCTGGGCCTCCTTCACCGCCGCTCCCTCACCACCAGATGCCTGGAGGAAGAACGCCTCATCTTCTGCCTCGGAACACTTCAACCTCAGGGCATCAATGTGGACTTCAACAGTTTCCTCATTTCCCCTTCCCCCACCTCACCCCAGTTCCAAACGTCCAGCTCAGCACTGTCCCCATGACTTGTCCTACCTGCCTATCTTCTTTTCCACCTATCCACTCCACCCTCCTCCCTGACCTATCACCTTCATTCCCTCCCCCACTCATCTATTGTACTCTTTGCTACTTCCTCCCCACCCCCACCCTCCTCTAGCTTATCTCTCCACCCTTCAGACTCTCTGCCTTTATTCCTGATGAAGGGCTTTTACCTGAAATGTCGATTTTACTGCTCCTCGGATGCTGCCTGAACTGCTGTGCTCTTCCAGCACCACTAATCCAGAACCTTACCATTAAGTGTATAAGTCCTGCTAAGATATGCTTTCCCAAAATGTAGCATCTCGCATTTATCTGAATTAAACTCCATCTGCACTTCTCAGCCCATTGGCCCATCTGGTCAAGATCCTGTTGTAATCTGAGGTAACCTTCATCACTATCCACTGCAACTTCAATTTTGGTGTCATCTGCAAACTTACTAACTGTACCTCTTATGCTCACATCCAAATCATTTATATAAATGACGAAAAGTAGAGGACCCAGCACCGATCCTTGTGGCACTCCACTGGTCACAGGCCTCCAGTCTGAAAAACAACCCTCCATCGCCACCCTCTGTCTTCTACCTTTGAGCCAGTTCTGTATCCAAATGGCTAGTTCTCCTTGTATTCCATGAGATCTAACCTTGCTAACTAGTCTCCCATGGGGAACCTTGTCGAACACCTTACTGAAGTCCATATAGATCACATCTACTGCTCTACCCTCATCAATCTTCTTTGTTATTTCTTCAAAAAACTCAATCAAGTTTGTGAAACATGATTTATCACACACAAAGCAATGTTGATTATCCCTAATCAGTTCAAATACATATAAATCCTGTCCCTCAGGATTCCCTCCAACAACTTACCCACCACCGAGGTCAGGCTCACTGGTCTATAGTTCCCTGACTTGTCCTTACCACCCTTCTTAAACAGTGGCACTACGTTAGCCAACCTCCAGTCTTCCGGCACCTCATCTGTGACTATCGATGATACAAATATCTCAGCAAGAGGCCCAGCAATCACTTCCCTGGCTTCCCACAGAGTTCTAGGGTACACCTGATCAGGTCCTGGGAATTTATCCATTTTTATGCATTTCAAGACATCCAGCACTTCCTCCTCTGTAATATGGACATTTTACAAGATGTCACCATCGATATCCCTACAGTCAATATCTTCCATTTCCTTTTTGACATTAAATACTGATACAAAATATTCGTTTCGTATCTCCTCCATCTCCTGCAGCTCCACACAAAGGCCGCCTTGCTGATCTTTGAGGGGCCCTATTCTCTCCTTAGTTACCCTTTTGTCCTTAATGTATTTGTAAAAACCCTTTGGATTCTCCTTAACTCTATTTTCCAAAGCTATCTCATGTCCCCTTTTTTGACCTCCTGATTTCCCTCTTAAGTATACTCCTACTGCCTTTATACTCTTCTAAGGATTCACTCGATCTATCCTGTCTGTACCTGACATATGCTTCCTTCTTTTTCTTAACCAAATCCTCAATTTCTTTAGTCATCCAGCATTCCCTATACCTACCAGCCTTCCCTTTCACCCTGACAGGAATATGCTTTCTCTGGATTCTCATTATCTCATTTCTGAAGGCTTCCCATTTTCTAGCCGTCCCTTTCCCTGTGAACATCTGCCCCCAATCAGCTTTTGAAAGTTCTTGCCTAATACCGTCAAAATTAGCCTTCCTCCAATTTAGAACTTCAACTGTTAGATCTGGTCTATCCTTTTCCACCACGATTTTAGAGAGTTCGAGACGTTTAACAACTTGATGGAAATTCGAGTTGCAACCAGTGCGAGCCAGGAGGAAGCTGAGCAGGTGCTGGGTAACCATGTGGTTTCAATAAGTTAATATTCTGTAGTAACCTGGAAACGTCCTCCCCCACACACACACACACACACACACACACACACACACACACACACACACACACACCTCCTACTCAAATCTGCTTCAACCAAACAGCTCCCCTGAACTCCCTGAGCCCTGTGCAGCCCTGCAAAGCCGGAGTGACACTGATCACTGTGTTCTGACAGCCCATTGTGTCTGACTCCCTGAACATTTTTAACTTCCTGCTGAAATCCTGCACATTGTGTCTATTTAAATGATCCTCCAATACCATCTTAAATGTTTCCTTGAGACCCCCCACCGTTAGACTTGCAGGCAGTGTATTACTGACCCTAACTATTCACTGAGTGAGGAGAGAGATTTTATCGCCTCACTTTGCTTCTTTGAAAACTGTCCTCGAGTTGTCACTGAGTGGGAACAGTTTCTCCCTCTCCACTCTGTCCAGACCCCTCATGATTATGAAAACTTTGATCAAATCTCCTTTTAACTTTCTCCTCTCCTCGGGAAATAGTCCCAGTGTCTCTAATCTATCCTCATAGCTGCTCCCCTGGAACTGTTCTCCTACACTCTCTCCGGGGCACTCACATCCTCTTGCGGTCTGCCATCCACACCTGTGCCCAATATTCCAGCGGGTGTCAAACTGGTGTCTTACATAAAATCATTGCAACCTCCCGGCTCTATGTCCCTAGTGATGAAACACGAGTTCTGGTGCGTTATTAACAGCTCTCGTTAGCTGTCCCGCCAATGTTTGTGGGACTGAACTTCCTCCAATGGCACCATGGCCTGGATAGCATCTACCTCTTCAGTAAAGACAGATGCAAAGTATTCATTGACCACACACCCATGCCTTTTGTCTCTTTATGCCAACTGGCTTGTTCTGATCCTTAATCAGAGCTTAAAAATGTGTTGCTGGAAAAGTGCAGCCGGTCAGGCAGCATCAAAGGAACAGGAGAATCGGTGTTTCGGGCATAAGCCCTTCGATTCTCCTGCTCCTTTGATGCTGCCTGACCTGCTGCGCTTTTCCAGCAACACCTTTTTAAGCTCTGATCTCCAGCATCTGCAGTCCTCACTTTCTCCTGGTCCTTAACCAGCCCAACTCTTCCTTTTTACCATCCTTTAACTATAGCTGTGCTCATAGCAGACTTTGGGATTTTCTCTTGGATGAGTTGCCAGGTTGTTTTCCATGACCCCTCCTTGCTTCTCTCATTTGCTTTTCCACCTGCCTTCTGTACCTTATGTATTGAGTTTGGTTCTTAAATGAATTTATGACCTGAAACCTATCAAAAGTGCACTTCGTTTTCATTGATATGATTTCCATATTTTTATCATGCTGGGAGCTCTGGATTTATTTGTCCAACTTTACTGTTTTAAGGCACTGAGTGCAGTGCATGAGCCATCTCCTCATTGAAATTATTCTACTGTTTATTGTTGATGTTACCAAGCGTTGGTTTCTGTCTATCTGGCCCAGCTTTGTTCCTGCTCCATTGAAAGGCAAAAGTGAGGATTGCAGATGCTGTGACAACCTGGTCAGGTCCACGCCCCCCAACAACCCACCCTCCCATCCTGGCACCTTCTCCTGCCACCACAGGAATTGCAAAACCTGCGCCCACACCTCCTCCCTCACCTCCATGCAAAGCCCCAAAGGAGCCTTCAGGACCTGTCCTACCTGCCCATCTCCCTTCCCACCTATCCTCTCCACCCTCCCCTCTGACCTATCACCTCCATCCCCACCCCCATTCACCCCAGTCCCACCCCACCCCCATTTATCTCTCCACCCTGCAAACTCTCTGCCTCTATTCCTCATGAAGAGCTTATGCCCAAAACATCGATTTTCCTGCTCCTTGGATGCTGCCTGACCTACTGTGCTTTTCCAGCCCCACTCTGATCTAAACTCCTGCTCCATTGATGCCCACCGTCTGCCAGTTGATTATTCTCACTATTGGTTGACACAGAATAATTTTCCACTTTTAAGCTACTATGAGCACTGTCCTCTAAACGTTCCTCCACATCATTTTATCAATTTGGCTGAACTCGTTCTGACGACTCAATACCCATCAGAGCCTCTGTTCCTGTTGGATTGGACACAAACTGCTGTCAGAAACTCCCCCAAACACAATCTCGGAACACTTGTCCCTCATCAGCCCTTACAGTGTCACTCTCACAGTCTATATTGGAGTTTTCCTTAACATCTACTCTATGATGTTTACAGCTCTCTGTAATTTCTGTGCAGTCCAATGATGTGTGGGTTAGGAGGATTGGCCGTGGGAAATGCAGGGTTACAGGGATAGGGTAGGAGGGATGCCATTTGGAGGGTTGGTGCAGACTTGATGGGCTGAATGGCCTCTATCTGCAGTGTGGGGATTCTGTAATTTGATCCTTTATACCCTTCCCATAAGTGAATTGTTTATAGACCTCATCAAGCAGTGTAACTGCATCGTTTTTTATTTCTGAGCTCTAGATTCTGTCCTTGAACCCTCTGAGACATCCTCTTCCTCCATCATTGTGTCAGGACATGAGTCAGAAGCTGAAAATATTACAGACAGTTTTAACTTGTAATGCCAAAAATGTAACTTTTTTTTTAAACAGGGGGCTAATCCAGCCAAACGTAGCTGTAAATTACATGGCTGTTTGGAGACCGAGACCCATGCAATGTCACACACACGGATGTGAAATGAACTTCAAAGAACCCTTCAAATGGGGGAAAGAGACCAGTCAAAACAGACAGAACTGTGATCACTTATAACTACAATGATAAAGCTGGCCTGATGTTCAACAGCAAACCGCCCCTTATGGATTATAACCAAAGGTTCAGACTTATCTATCCCTTTAAAGATACACGAGGACAGAGGTTAAAAAGTCAGTTTCAACTCTACTAGACAGTGTTAGTGGAGGGAACATTATGGAATTAGATTACTTACAGTGTGGAAACAGGCCCTTCGGCCCAATAAGTCCACACCGACCTGCAACCCACCCATACCCCTAGCCTAACACTATGGGCAATTTAGCATGGCCAATTCACCTGACCTGCATACCTTTGTGACTGTGGGAGGAAGCCCGCGCAGACACAGGGAGAATGTGCAAACTCCACACCGTCAGTCACCTGAGGCAGGAATTGAACCCAGGTCTCTGGCGCTGTGAGGCAGCAGTGCCAACCATTGAGCCACCCGTATGTTCAAGTGTTTAAACTTACGAAGGTCTCAGACAAAGGACTATCCCATAGTCACCCCTGTGCTGCTGGAAGCAAAGCTAACAGGTAAAAACAAAGTAATTGGACAACAAAGGGTTCTGTCACCCTGAAAGCTGGATTTAATCACAGCCAAAAGGAACTGTATCTATAGAATCTGAATCAAACTGCAAAACTAAGGAGTGTGATACTGACTGTCCATCTACCAACAGCAACAGCCAATCTTCACAGACAACACAATACAGAGTCGGCCTTGTATTTCTTAAACGCTTTCCTTTTGGCACTAGCCTCCAATCTCTCGTGAGTGAGTGAGTGAGTGAGCGAGTGAGTGAGTGAGTGAGCGAGTGAGTGAGTGAGCGAGTGAGCGAGTGAGTGAGTGTCTTCACTGATTGTTCTCAGTAACTAATAAATTCACTCCTTGTTAACTGAAGACAGCTGCTTGAATTGGCTCCTTTTAAAAGGATCACCTCATTTGGGTTTGGATCCACCGGGGAGGAGATCCTTTTTAAATTAATCCTGTTTTAATTGATCGATGTGAGGGTGGGTGTGGGGTGGGTGTGGGGGGTAGGGTGTGGTACAGACTGATGTGAGGGTGGGTGGGTGTGGGGTGTGGGGTGTGGGGTGTTGGGGGTAGGGTGTGGTACAGACTGATGTGAGGGTGGGTTGGGGTGGGTGTGGGGTGTTGGGGGTAGGGTGTGGTACAGACAGGGAGCCACTTGCTCGTTTTTCACAGAGCCCCTAAGTTCTGATCACGGGGACTACATTCCCTTCCCACTGATGTCGAGTGTACCAATGTGGACTGTGCTCTGTGCAGCCACAGGAACACCTCTCTACTCATCCACAGGCATTAGTGACTCCCTCCTACCATGGTATCATCGGGAGCCCATCCATTCAGAAACTCAGCTGCTGTTCTGGGGTTGGAACAACTTTCACAGCCAATGTGGAATGTGAATTCAATTTTAATAAAGTCTGGTAACTATGGAAACATTGTCAATTGTCAGGAAAAATCTATCTGCCATCCTTACCTGGTCTGGCCAACATGCGACCACAGACTTCTGTACCTGTTAAGTGCCCTCTGAAATGGCCGAGTCAATCACTCAGTTGAAGGGCAGCTCGGGACAGGCAGTAAATGCCAGCCAGTTAATGATTCTCATATCCTGCAAGTGAATAAAGAAACATACTGCTCTCCAACTGTTCATCCCCCTCCCCGCTGTCCCACCCTGCGGCATGGCTGTAGCTGTTTTCCACTCCATCGCCTTCTTCCGTACCCAGATGGGAAACCATCGATTGAGCGGGACCCTCTGGCCACTCTGCCCGGCATTCTCCTGTTTTCTCGCTGCCTTCCTTAGCCTGACTTGCAGGTGTATCCGCCACAAATTCACCTGCACCTCCACACACATCATCTATTGCATCCGCTGCACCCGATGTGGCCTCCTCTATATTGGGGAGACAGGCCGCCTACTTGCAGAACGCTTCAGGGAACACCTCTGGGACGCCCGGACCAACCAACCCAACCACCCCGTGGCTCAACACTTTAACTCCCCCTCCCACTCCACCGAGGACATGCAGGTCCTTGGACTCCTTCATCGCCAGGCCATAGCAACACGACAGTTGGAGGAAGAGCACCTCATTTTCCGCCTGGGAACCCTCCAACCACAAGGGATGAACTCAGATTTCTCCAGTTTCCTCATTTCCCCTCCCCCACCTTGTCTCAGTCCCAAACCTCGAACTCAGAACCACCTTCCTAACCTACAATCTTCTTCCTGGCCTCTCCGCCCCCACCCCACTCCGGCCTATCACCCTCACCTTGACCTCCTTCCACCTATCACATCTCCATCACCCCTTCCCCAAGTCCCTCCTCTCTACCTTTTATCTTAGCCTGCTTGGCACCCTCTCCTCATTCCTGAAGAAGGGCTTATGCCCGAAACGTCGAATTTCCTGTTCCTTGGATGCTGCCTGACCTGCTGCGCTTTTCCAGCAACACATTTTCAGCTCTGACTTGCAGGTGTAACCAGGCCTCTGAACAGACTGACCCCTGCCTCACAGATACCTGCACAGGCTGTAACACCTGAGCACCGTCGGGACAGTTTCCCATGTTTCAGAACAAGCTGCTAAACGGTGTTAGCTCCCTGTGAATCAAACAAAGGAACATAGCCCCCGTTCACCCAAATACAGATTGGACACACACTCCCTGAGCCCCACAATTATCCCAGTGCCATGTGGGATTGAATCCGAGTGGAATCATTATCTTATATAAAACTCGCAGGACGAATGGACAGCTTAGAAAAAATAATCACCCATTGAATGGAAATGATAACTGATCATACAAAGCTGTAGATTGTTTGCGCTGTCAGATATGGAGGGGAGGGGGAGGGGGAAGCGGTCAGGATGAATGGTTAGCTGTTGCCATGTGTTGGGGTCCAGGGTGATACCCCGTACTGCTGCTGGATGAGTGGACCTGACTCCCCTGGGATGGGGGAGGGAGACGGGCAGACTGCGTTCCTCCTCAGAGAGCTGTACTAACACAAACACCAGTGCTTCCATAACCAGGGAAACGGATACAGTGGCTCCTTTGACACCTGACCCAGATCTTCCCCACTCACAGGGATATCAGAACAGGCCATTCAGCCCCCTCAGGTCTGTTCCATTGTTCACTAAGATCATGGCTGATCTTTTGCCTCTGTCGCCCCCAATTGCCTATTGCCCATATTCCATGACATCTTTACTGAACAAAAACGTATTTAGCTCAGATTTAAAATGAATCCAGCACCAACTGCTGTTTGTGGAAGAGAGTTCCAAGACTCTCCCACCCTCGTACTTCCAAACATCTCTCCTGAACGGTCTGGCCTTATTTTCAGGCAGTGTCCCCTAATCTGAGAATCTCCACTCACTGGAAATCGTTTATCTTTATCAACCATCTCTTTCCCTATTGGAGACTTCAATCAGATTACCCCTTAACCTTCTAAATTCTGGAGAAAGATGACCTAATTTGTGTAACCACTCCGCATTAGCCCTGATGTCCAGGGATTGTTCCTGTAAGCCTACACTGTACTCCCTCCAAGGCCAATCGGCCCTTCCTAAGATGTGGAACATTGATCTGCACGCACAACTGGCCCAGGACGTGCCTGAGCCTTTTGAAGGGTTCGCTCTTCCCGAGTGTAGGTCACAGCCTTCCCGCGTGGGGGGGGGGGGGGGGAATACAGGCTTTGTGCCGGCTGCAGTCGAAGATTTACCCTCGGGAGAGGATGAGTGCGAGAGGTGTCATCCCAAGAATCCAGTCCCAACCCCACACGTCCCCACCGAAACCGTACACGGATTCCGTGTGAATATTCCCTGGACTTAATGACTCACACATCATTCAATGCAAAGGCCATAAAAGGGCAAATGAAGCACTAAGATTAATTTCTATCAGGAGAGAATTGATAAACAGAGTTAAACTTGTATTGAATCTTTGTTAGATCATACTTTGGAATTAATGAGGACATCTCCGATCCATGTGTCATAAAGCAGGCTATAAAGGCACTGGAGAAGGTGGAAAATAGTGTACCAGACTTCAGAAATACCACTGATCAGGAAAGATTGAGTCATACAGCACAGAAACAGGCCTCTCGGCCCAACTCATCCATGCTGACCAGGTTTCCTCAACTGAACTAGTTCCATTTTCCTGCATTTGACCCATGTCCCTTTAAACTCTTCCTACCCATGTACCTGTCCTATTGCCTTTTTGTAACTTCCTGTGGCAGCTCATTCCATTTACCTCCAGTCTTCCGACAACTCACCTGTGACTATCAATGATACAAATATCTCAGCAAGAGGCCCAGCAATCACTTCCTTAGCTTCCCACAGAGTTCCAGGGTACACCTGATCAGGTCCTGGGGATTTATCCACTTTTATGTGTTTCAATACATCCAGCACTTCCTCCTCTGTAATATGGGCATTTTTCAAGATGTCACCATCTATTTCCCTACATTCTATATCTTCCATATCCTTTTCCACAGTAAATACTGATGCAAAATACTCATTTAGTATCTCCCCCATTTCCTGCGGCTCCACACAAAGGCCGCCTTGCTGATCTTTGAGGGGCCCTATTCTCTCCCTAGTTATCCTTTTCTCCTTAAATTATTTATAAAAACCTTTTGGATTCTCCTTAACTCTATCTGCAAAACTGTCTCATGTCCCCTTTTTGCCCTCCTTGTCTCTCTCTTAAGTATACTCCTACTGCCTTCACCTACCTGACATATGCTTCCTTCTTTTTCTTAACCAAACCCTCAATTTCTTTAGACATCCAGCATTCCCTACACCTACCAGCCTTCCCTCTCACCCTGACAGGAATATACTTTCTCTGGATTCTTGTTATCTCATTTCTGAAGGTTTCCCATTTTCCAGCCATCCCTTTACCTGTGAACATCTGCCCCCAATCAGCTCTTGAATGTTCTTGCCTAATACCGTCAAAATTGGCCTTTCTCCAGTTTAAAACTTCAACTTTTAGATCTGGTCTATCCTTTTCCATCACTGTTTTAAATCTAATAGAATTACGGTCGCTGGCCCCAAAGTGCTCCCCCACTGACACCTCAGTCACCTGCCCTGCCTTATTTCCCAAGAGTAGGTCAAGTTTTGCACCTTCTCTAGTAGGTACATCCACATACTGAATCAGAAAAATTTTTTGTACACTCTTAAGAAATTCCTCTCCATCTAAACCCTTAATACTATGGCAGTTCCAGTCTATGTTTGGAAAGTTAAAATCCCTTACCATAACCACCCAATTATTCTTACAGATAGCTGCTGTTGGAAGTGGCAGTCCCAGTGGATTGCTGATGCCTGCAATTGGCTGTTCCCAGGGCCAGGATCAACTCATGGGGAATTGAAAAACATGAAGATCAAGTGGGGAATGGTATTGAAACAGGGGGAAATCAACCATGATCATATTGATGGTTAGAACAGGCTCATGGGGCTGATTGGTCTCTGATCTGAGAGAGAGAGTCCTCCCCAGATGGGTCAGATGGTCACTCACAGCCCAGGGTACACTCTTCCACTGAGTCTGGAGCTCCGACACAACAACCTGGAGGGAGGGGGGATGGGAGGTTAGAGGAAACTGGGAAAATCCACAATCTACTTTGAGACATCAGGAACAGGGGAAACAGGTCAATGGGCAGGAATTTTTCACAAGTATAAGAAGGGGAGAAAAACAGACTCTTGAGACAGGGCAAAGGGCAGGAGAGTCACCAGCCGAGACAGAGAAGAAACGAAACGGGGCCTCCCTTTAGTGTAAATGGATTCAAAACGTCTGTGACAAAGGGGGCACTGATCCTGATCAGACCCTATGCCTGGAATGTTGTAACGTGTCTGAGTGAAGGGGAAGGAGAGCCCTGGAGTTTCTGGAAACAAACCTCCCAGCTCAGCAAGCACCATCACCATCACCATCACCATCACCATCACCCTCACCATCACCATCACCCTCACCCTCACCATCACCCTCACCCTCACCATCACCCTCACCATCACCATCACCATCACCATCACCATCACCATCACCATCACCCTCACCATCACCATCACCATCACCAGCACCATCGCCCTCACCATCACCATCACCCTCACCATCACCATCACCAGCACCATCACCCTCACCATCACCATCACCCTCACCATCACCATCACCAGCACCATCACCCTCACCATCACCATCATCCTCACCATCACCATCACCATCACCCTCACCATCACCATCACCATCATCCTCACCATCACCATCACCCTCACCCTCACCATCACCCTCACCGTCACCATCATCCTCACCATCACCATCACCGTCACCATCACCATCACCCTCACCACCATTATCACTGTCACCATCACTCTCATCCTCACCCTCACCCTCACCATCACCATCACGCTCACCGTCACCATCACCCTAACCGTCACCATCACCATCACCATCACCGCCACTGTCACCATCACCATCACCCTCACCGAGGCTCACTCTAACCCTAAGCCTCTGTATCACTCTCACTGTCTTTGTCACTTTAACCCTGACCCTGTCTCAGTATCGAACCCTCTCCGGGTGGAGCCGCTAATGATAATTGGCAGCACCTGTTAACTTGTACTTTTTATTTCAACCGACAAATGCCCTTTGATGGGAGTCTCACATTTATAACAGGCCATTTAGAAACGAGAATTTCCTGGTTAGAAAAAGGCCAACCTTGTCCAAGGTATAAAACTAAATGCTGGAAAGATAATACACTCAGATCAAATCAGAAAAACCCTTTCCTCCACCTGTAGGGAAAGGACAGTGACTGCAGGGGGCGCTCTGGGGGCAGTGAGGGGGCAGTAACAGCAGGGGGCGTTCTGGGTGCAGTGAGGGGGCAGTAACTGCAGGGGGCGCTCTGGGTGCAGTGGGGGGCAGTAACTGCAGGGGGCGCACTGGGTGCAGTGAGGGGGCAGTAACTGCAGGGGGTGCTGTGGGTGCAGTGAGGGGACAGTAACTGCAGGGGGCGCCCTGGTGCAGTGAGGGGGCAGTAACTGCAGGGGGTGCTGTGGGTGCAGTGAGGGGGCAGTAACTGCAGGGGGCACACTGGGTGCAGTGAGGGGGCAGTAACTGCAGGGGGCGCACTGGGTGCAGTGAGGGGACAGTAACTGCAGGGGGCGCTCTGGCTGCAGTGAGGGGGCAGTAACTGCAGGGGGCGCTCTGGGTGCAGTGAGGGGGCAGTAACTGCAGGGGGCGCTCTGGGTGCAGTGAGGGGGCAGTAACTGCAGGGGACGCTCTGGGTGCAGTGAGGGGGCAGTAACTGCAGGGGGCGTTCTGGGTGCAGTGAGGGGGCAGTAACTGCAGGGGGTGCTGTGGGTGCAGTGAGGGGGCAGTAACTGCAGGGGGCGCTCTGGGTGCAGTGAGGGGGCAGTAACTGCAGGGGGTGCTGTGGGTGCAGTGAGGGGGCAGTAACTGCAGGGGGGCGTTCTGGGAGCAGTGAGGGGGCAGTAACTGCAGGGGGCGTTCTGGGAGCAGTTAGGGGGCAGTAACTGCAGGGGGCGTTCTGGGTGCAGTGAGGGGGCAGAAACTGCAGGGGGCGCTCTGGGTGCAGTGAGGGGGCAGAAACTGCAGGGGGCGCTCTGGGTGCAGTGAGGGGGCAGAAACTGCAGGGGGCGCACTGGGTGCAGTGAGGAGGCAGTAACTGCAGGGGGCGCTCTGGGTGCAGTGAGGGGGCAGAAACTGCAGGGGGCGCACTGGGTGCAGTGAGGAGGCAGTAACCGCAGGGGGCGCTCTGGGTGCAGTGAGGGGGCAGTAACTGAGGGGGCGCTCTGGCTGCAGTGAGGGGGCAGTAACTGCAGGGGGCGCTCTGGGTGCAGTGAGGGGGCAGTAACTGCAGGGGGCGCTCTGGGTGCATTGAGGGGGCAGTAACTGCAGGGGGCGTTCTGGGTGCAGTGAAGGGGCAGTCACTGCAGGGGGCGCTCTGGGTGCAGTGAGGGGGCAGTAACTGCAGGGGGCGCTCTGGGTGCATTGAGGGGGCAGTAACTGCAGGGGGCGTTCTGGGTGCAGTGAAGGGGCAGTCACTGCAGGGGGCGCTCTGGGTGCAGTGAGGGGGCAGTAACTGCAGGGGGGCGCTCTGGGTGCAGTGAGGGGGCAGTAACTGCAGGGGGCGCTCTGGGTGCAGTGAGGGGGCAGTAACTGCAGGGGGCGTTCTGGGTGCAGTGAAGGGGCAGTCACTGCAGGGGGCGCTCTGGGTGCAGTGAGGGGGCAGTAACTGCAGGGGGGCGCTCTGGGTGCAGTGAGGGGGCAGTAACTGAGGGGGCGCTCTGGCTGCAGTGAGGGGGCAGTAACTGCAGGGGGCGCTCTGGGTGCAGTGAGGGGGCAGTAACTGCAGGGGACGCTCTGGGTGCAGTGAAGGGGCAGTAACTGCAGGGGGCGTTCTGGGTGCAGTGAAGGGGCAGTCACTGCAGGGGGCGCTCTGGGTGCAGTGAGGGGGCAGTAACTGAGGGGGCGCTCTGGCTGCAGTGAGGGGGCAGTAACTGCAGGGGGCGCTCTGGGTGCAGTGAGGGGGCAGTAACTGCAGGGGACGCTCTGGGTGCAGTGAGGGGGCAGTAACTGCAGGGGGCGCTCTGGGTGCAGTGAGGGGGCAGTAACTGCAGGGGGGCGCTCTGGGTGCAGTGAGGGGGCAGTAACTGAGGGGGCGCTCTGGCTGCAGTGAGGGGGCAGTAACTGCAGGGGGCGCTCTGGGTGCAGTGAGGGGGCAGTAACTGCAGGGGACGCTCTGGGTGCAGTGAAGGGGCAGTAACTGCAGGGGGGGCACTTTGCCCCTCACTCTCCCCAGAAGCTGTTCTGAATCCCAATTCCTGCTCGATGCTGGGGATTGCTCCTCTGTCGCCTCACTGGCCTCTCTCCTCCCTCAGGTCACTCCCTCCCTCTCTCCTCCCTCTCTGTCGCCTCACTGGCCTCTCTCCTCTCTCAGGTCACTCCCTCCCTCTCTCCTCCCTCTCTGTCGCCTCACTGGCCTCTCTCCTCCCTCAGGTCACTCCCTCCCTCTCTGTCGCCTCACTGGCCTCTCTCCTCTCTCAGGTCACTCCCTCCCTCTCTCCTCCCTCTCTGTCGCCTCACTGGCCTCTCTCCTCCCTCAGGTCACTCCCTCCCTCTCGCCTCCCTCTCTGTCGCCTCACTGGCCTCTCTCCTCCCTCAGGTCACTCCCTCCCTCTCTCCTCCCTCTCTGTCGCCTCACTGGCCTCTCTCCTCCCTCAGGTTACAGTGATCCTCATTCCTGTCATTGTTAACACCAGACCTAACCGTTCCAATGACAGCCTGTCGGACTGTGGATTCCACTTCAGCTCATTCTGAACTCTCGTCCATGTCCTAATCCACAGCCAGTCCCATCCCCCCACCACCCCTGTCCCAACTGACCTACACCAATCCCCAATTCAAGCTACATTATGATGTTCTCACTCTTCTCTTTTTAATCGTCCCTGGTACCTCCCCTCCTTATCACTATATTTCATTCACCCTCATAATCCTCTGAAACCTCCCAGTCCTGAAATTATTTAAATGGAAAGATTGTCAGAAGCTGTGGCTACCTGACCCCTGTGTTTTCAGTTAAAAATCACACAACACCAGGTTATAGTCCAATACCTAATGATAGTATCACCTGATGAAGGAGCGTCGCTCCGAAAGCTAGTGCTTCCAATTAAACCTGTTGGACTATAACCTGGTGTTGTGTGATTTTTAACTTTGTACACCCCAGTCCAACACGGCATCTCCAAATCCTGTGTTTTCAAGTTCCCTCCATAAACCCATCCTCTAAGGATGTTTCTTAAAACCGACCTCTTTGAATGTAGTTTTGTTTAATCCCCAGGGAGGGATTAGACAGCCAGGGCTGACAAAGGAAGTCAGAAAAAGAGGGATCCTATAAAGTGGCCAAGAGCAGTGAGAAATCAGAAGATTGGGAAGGCTACAAAAACAGAGGATAACAAAGAGAGAAATAAGGAAGGAGAGAATCAAATATGAAGGTAGGCTCGCCAGTAATATCAGAAATGAAAGTAAAAGTTTCTTTCAATACATAAGAAACAAACGACAAGCAAAAGTAGACATTGGGCCACTTCAAACTGATGCTGGAAGCCTAGTGATGGGAGATAAGGAAATAGCAGGAGAACTTAACAAGTACTTTGCGTCAGTCTTCACAGTGGAAGACATGAGTAATATCCCAACAATTAAAGGGAGTCAGGGGGCTGAGTTGAGATTGGTTGCCATTACAAAAGAAAAAGTGCTAGAAAAGCTAAAAGGTCTTAAAATTGATAAATCTCCTGGCCCCGATGGGCTACATCCTAAAGTTCTGAGAGAGGTGGCTAAGGAAATGGCGGAGGCATTGGTTGAGATCTTTCAAAAGTCACTGGAGTCAGGGAAAGTCCCGGATGATTGGGAGATCGCTGTTGTAACCCCCTTGTTCAAGAAAGGATCAAGGCAAAAGATGGAAAATTATAGGTCAATTAGCCGAACCTCGGTTGTTGGTAAAATTTTAGAATCCATCGTTAAGGATGAGGTTTCTAAATTCTTGGAAAAGCAGAGTCTGATTAGAACAAGTCAACATGGATTTAGTAAGGGGAGGTCGTGTCTGACAAACCTGTTGGAATTCTTTGAAGAGGTAACAAATAGGTTAGACCAGGGAAACCCAGTGGATGTGGTCTATCTAGACTTCCAAAACGCCTTTGATAAGGTGCCACATGGGAGGCTGCTGAGCAAGGTGAGGGCCCATGGTGTTCGAGGTGAGCTGCTGGGATGGATTGAGGATTGGCTGTCTGACAGAAGGCAGAGAGTTGGGATAAAAGGTTCTTTTTTGGAATGGCAGCCGGTGACAAGCGGTGTCCCGCAGGGTTCAGAGTTGGGGCCGCAGCTGTTCACATTATATATTAATGATCTGGATGAAGGGACAGGGGGCATTCTCGCGAAGTTTGCGGATGATACGAAGTTAGGTGGACAGGCAGGTAGTACTGAGGAAGTGGGGAGGCTGCAGAAGGATCTAGACAGTTTGGGAGAGTGGTCCAGGAAATGGCTGATGGAATACAATGTGAGCAAATGTGAGGTCTTGCATTTTGGAAAAAAAGAATAAAAGCATAGACTACTTTCTAAACGGTGAGAAAATTCGTAAAGCCAAAGTACAAAGGGATCTGGGAGTGCTAGTTGAGGATTCTCTAAAGGTAAACATGCAGGTTAAGTCTGTGATTAAAAAAGCGAATGCAATGTTGTCATTTATCTCAAGAGGGTTGGAATGTAAAAGCACCGTTGTGCTACTGAGACATTATAAAGCTCTGGTTAGGCCCCATTTGGAGTACTGTGTCCAGTTTTGGTCCCCACACCTCAGGAAGGACATACTGGCACTGGAATGTGTCCAGGGGAGATTCACACGGATGATCCCTGGAATGGTTGGTCTAACATAGAGGAACGGCTGAGGATCCTGGGATTGTATTCATTGGAGTTTAGAAGATTGAGGGGAGACTTAACAGAAACTTACAAGATAATACATGGCTTAGAAAGGGTGGACGCTAGGAAATTGTTTCCATCAGGCGAGGAGACTAGGACCCATGGACACAGCCTTAGAATTAGAGGGGGTCAATTCAGAACAGAAATGCAGAGACATTTCTTCAGCCAGAGAGTGGTGGGCCTATGGAATTCATTGCCGCAGAGTACAGTGGAGGCCGGGACGCTAAATGTCTTCAAGGCAGAGATTGATAAATTCTTGATATCACAAGGCATTAAAGGCTACGGGGAGAATGCTGGTAAGTGGAGTTGAAATGCCCATCAGCCATGATTGAATGGTGGAGAGGACTCGATGGGCCGAATGGCCTTACTTCCACTCCTATGTCTTATGGTCTTATGTTTAACTGCCCTGAAAATTGTCCACTGACTCCTTCAATGGTTATTGTCAAATTTTGAAAATGTGTTGCTGGTTAAAGCACAGCAGGTTAGGCAGCATCCAAGGAATAGGAAATTCGACGTTTCGGGCATAAGCCCTTCATCAGGATTCCTGATGAAGGGCTTATGCCCGAAACGTCGAATTTCCTATTCCTTGGATGCTGCCTAACCTGCGGTGCTTTAACCAGCAACACATTTTCAGCTGTGATCTCCAGCATCTGCAGACCTCATTTTTTACTTATTGTCAAATTTCGTTTAGTCATGCTCCTTTGAAGAGGCTTTGGAGGTCTTGCCGTGTTCAATGTGCAATATAAATGCAAGTTATTATTGAACTGAATGAAGTCTTATTGTTCCTGAAATATGATTTGATTGCACTTGTAATCTAAACTGTATCACCCTAATTCAATAGATGATCAGCTTTAACAAACATCTCTGCAAGAGTCAGGTCTGTGGGGTGATGTGAAGAAAATGAGTAAAACAGAAGAATTTTTACAACGGTTTGATTTTTGGCACCAGAATTAAAATGCTCACACACTCTTTAAGTTGTGATACCATTTCAGTCACGTGGGGCTCTGCACGGTGTCCAGACCACTTCACAGAAAATAACAATTGACTAGCGAGGTATGTCTTATTACAATGATGGTTACATATCAAAAACAGTTCAACATTTGCAAAACTTTAAGATATTGTTAAGTTGTGGAAGAGGTTATGGAAATGTGTTAAAATCAAACAGAGAAATGCAGATACTGCAGATGTGATACAACAACAGAAATTACTGGAGAAACTCAGCAGGTCTAGCAGCATCTGTGGAGACATAACAGGGACAACATCTTGAGTCTGTTCCAGAGAAGGGTCACTGGACCTGAAACACTAACTCTGCTTTCTCTTCATAGATCCTGCCAGACCTGAATTTCTGTCTTTGTTTCAGATTTTCAGTATCCACAGTTCTGCTTTATTTTAGATATTTATTACAGTAACTATTACATTCATTATCAACACTACATTCCACAAGCACATCAATGTCTGGGCCAGCACTTTACAAAGAGTGGACCATACTTCAGTAGAGTGTCATGCTTCAGGAGGTCTAAGGTAAGATGGAGAATGAGATGGTGAGACGGTGAGTGTATCTCTACAAGGTTTACTGATGTACTGACCACACAATGTAACATATTTTATGGATGTTTGCCGACAACACACCACTAATTAATGCATGCACGCAGTACCCGATACACTGTTTCATTAAAATAGTATTGTTGGTTATTTGTAAATATTTGTAACTGGTTTTAGACGAGATCTCACTGCTAATGTGTTTTGTAGATCACTGGTCAATGCAGAGACAACGCAAGTATCTTTGTGTGCAACAGGTTTATTTACAAGAGTTTTAAAATATCTCAGTAACCTAAAATGTCTGCACAGGCTCAGGTTCTAGAAGTTTCTTTGGTGTCTGTTTAGTTTGCTCCCAGTCCACACGAAGGCTTAACCAATCAAGTTTGGTGAGCATAGATTAGTTAGCGTATTCACATGATCAGGCACAATACCATTGAGTACTACATATGAACTTTGACTTGCATTGAAAATAAATCATTGACATTTGAATGAAATAGTAGTGTCAGAGAAATATCTGAGCTGAAAATGTCAAATACACATCCTCCTGCTGCCACCTTACCCCAGCACTGTGGCACATCTCATCAGCACTTCTGCTCAAACTCATCTCAAGCATCTCCTGTTGTCCTATGGTTTCGATCAATACTAGTTCTCCAGCACAAGGTACCCAGCGAGAACTTTTCACACTGGATTCTGCACATGCCACAATCACACTCACCAAAAATTACACTCACACCAAAACCAGTCAATAGACCAAAACTGGTCATTCACAAAAAGTCATGCATCCACACTCAGAAAAAACCACACATGCAGCAAACAGGCACACACACCAGACCCATAGAACTCTCTCCCTGGTTTTACTGAGTGGCTTGAATGAGACTGGATTATAAATATATATTTTAAATACAAATTGAGAGTACAATGTCAGTGTACAGTGTTTTAATCAGGTTCAGTGAAAGCACAGAACCATCATTCCCACATCTCTGAGTTTCTACAGCCACCCCCAGCACCTATTCCCCACAAACAGATTGATCAGAACCAAGAGATTCAGGGAGGGATCCAGTGAGGACTGGAGGATTATTTCAGAAGGGACGGAGGGTTAAAAGATTTTGGGATTATGGGATGAATAACAGACAGAGCTCAGTAAGACTCATGGGACAGAAAGATAAAATTCTCAATAATTAAAACATGGTACAGAACTATTCCATTCATAATTAGTAACTGTCCCTCCAAATTGCAAATTAAATACAGAACATTTGAAAGTGCAGAGCACAATTATAAAATGCACAATTAATAAAAAGGTTCATATATAACTGATAGGATTTGATCATCCTTCAAGCCTATTGTTTAAGTTCTGACGAATACAGAAACAATCAGGAGGATGATGAGCACAGCTATGGCAACAGACAGCAGCACAGTAATCACCACCATCGCCCCACTCCGTCCCGAGAAACCAACATCAATGTTATTGAAATCCATCGCTGTGGAAGGAAAACACGTCAATAAATTAACAACAACCTCTTCCTCATGGCATCCACCATTCACACAGCCCTTACACACTCACTGTTCACACTCCCTCTACACAGCCCTTACACACTCACGGTTCACACTCCTTCACACAGCCCTTACACAGTCACTGTTCACACTCCCTCTACACATCCCTTACACACTCACTGTTCACGCTCCATTTCACACAGCCCTTACACACTCACTGTTCACACTCCCTCTACACATCCCTTACACACTCACTGTTCACACTCCATCCACACATCCCTTGCACACACTCTGTTCACACTCCATTCACACATCCCTTACACACTCACTGTTCACACTCCCTCTACACATCCCTTACACACTCACTGTTCACACTCCCTCTACACAGCCCTTACACACTCACGGTTCACACTCCTTCACACAGCCCTTACACAGTCACTGTTCACACTCCCTCTACACAGCCCTTACACACTCACTGTTCACACTCCCTCTACACATCCCTAACACACTCACTGTTCACACTCCATCCACACATCCCTTGCACACACACTGTTCACACTCCATTCACACATCCCTTGCACACTCACTGTTCACACTCCATCCACACATCCCTTGCACACTCACTGTTCACACTTCATTCACACAGCCCTTACACACTCACTGTTCACAGCCCAATCCACACATCCCTTACACATTAGCTGTTGACATTCCCTGAGGTCAGGATGTGGGTTGGGGAGGGTACAGATGTGGGTGGGAAGAGGGATAGTGAGAGAGATGGGGGTGAGGATGGGGGGTGTGGCTGGGCTGTGAGCACAGCTGACCCTCAGCACCTACCAGGACTCAGTGACTTCATGTATCAGCTGAAATCTTACACAGCATGATCCCAGCCGTGTTCACCAAGGGGTGGGGGGGAGCGAAAGAGGGGTCTGGGGTCTTACTTTTGGAGATTATGGAGTCTGGATGAGTGGATGGGAATGTCAGACACAGCATCAACACTCCAGCCTGGCTCTTGGGCTGTGAAACTCCCCATAGTCAAGCAGCACCCTGGCACACAGTGTTGGGTGGGGGTGGGTACAGGGAGAGTCCTGGGGTGGGGCAAGTGGGTGAACTGGGTAGCTCCTCTCCAATGTCATGCACAGTCTCAAATACAAGGTGACCATTGGGAAGAATACTCACGTGAGATGGTAGTGACGCTGAGGGGGTTACTTTCCTCATTGCCGATACGATAAACCACACTGCAGCGAAACAGAACACAGCACAGGTTAAACCCAGCCAGGGAGTGAGGGTGAGATAGAGAAAACAGAGGGAGACAGACAACCAAACTGACACAAAGAGACAAAGAGAGAGAGAGAGACTGACTGAAAGGTAAAGAGAAAGAGAGATAGAAAGAGTGTGAGACAGACAATGACAGATGGAGGGATAGAGAGGAAGTGAGAGGGAGACAATCAGAGAGAGATGGAGCAAGATATGAATAAAGAGAAAGTGACAAAGAGACAGAGAAAGAGAGAGATGATGAGATAGATAGAACAAAGCAATCCTGTTGAACCTAGCAGGAGCAGTGGTTCAGAGACAGACAGCTAATTCACAAGACTTTCAGGGAGCAGTCAATGGTCCTGTTTGTGGCTAGATCAAGTTGATTGTATTTTGAACCCAGCCAGAGATTTTTGGGAGCAGTAGCCCTTTGAGCTTTCTGTCAGTAATGTGTGTGAGCTCAAACCCCACTTTTCCACTCAAGGAGAGCTCCTGAAGAGGATTTCAGACTCCACCTCATTGTCTCCTGCAAAGGGAATTCAACCAGCTACAACTGCTCCAGAAACTGCCCCAATGCCAACAGCTTATATCTGCACAATAACCTCAGGGGCTCCAGCTCCATATACTACAATCATGATTCAGAGTCAGAGACTCAGAGATGTACAGCACGGAAACAGACCCTTTGGTCCAACTCATCCATGCCGACCAGATATCCTAATCTCATCTCGTCCCATTTGCCAGCACTTGACCCATATCCCTCCAAACCCTTCCTATTCATATACTCATCCAGATGCCTTTTAAATGTTGTAATTGTACCAGCCTCCACCACTTCCTCTGGCAGCTCATTCCATACACGTACCACCCTCTGCGTGAAAACATTTCCCCTTAGGTCTCTTTTATATATTTCCCCTCTCAACCTAAACCTATGCCCTCTAGTTCTGGATTTGCAGACCCCAAGGAAAAGACTTTGTCTATTTATCCTATCCATGCTCCTCATGATTTTATAAACCTCTATAAGGTCACCCCTCAGCCTCCAATGCTCCAGGGGAAACTGCCCCAGCCTGTTCAGCCTCTCCCTGTAGCTCAAACCCTCCAACCCTGGCAACATCCTTATAAATCTTTTCTGAACCCTTTCAAGTTTCACAACATCCTTGTAAATCTCCCTTTCTCCTGAGTTTTAACTGTGGCCTGACCAAAGTCCTTTTACATGAACATTTTGCAGAGTTTTCAGTTTTGCTGTTTATCCTCAGGCTTATATTTGTTAGTTTTGGAGGAAGTAATGTTATATTTATTTGCAATTTGTTGATAATCTTTGCACCTTTGTTGAGTAAGTTTTATTTGTAATAAACCAGATTTTTGATAAACCTCTTTCTTGACTGACTTGTATGGAACCTAGAATCCTTGCAGTGTGGAAGCAGGCCATTCAGTCCATCAAGTTCTCATTGACCCTCCAAAAAGCATCCCACACGCGCACACACACACACACACACACATTCCCCACCCTGGACTCTAACCTTTTAACCCTACATTCCCCATGGCTAATCCACCCTAACCTGCATATCTTTGGATTGTGGGAAGAAACCCACAAAGACACGGGGAGACTGTACAAACTCCACACGGTTGCCTGAGGCTGGAATTGAACCTGAGTCTCTAGTGCTGTGAGGTAGTAGTGCTAACCACTGAGCCACCTTGTCCACCTCAAAATATGTAGGCCATCATCCCTGGGTGGTGTCGAACCATCGACCTTCTGGTTAATAGCTGTAAGCACTGACCCATTACACCACAGACACTGGCATTAACTAGATAGTTATGTGGTGTTATGACTCATAAAGGAGTTCTGGGAGCCACTTGATACAGCTGAGCAAGATGAGAGGTCAGGGAAGATCTCGAGGGCTGTGCTAGCTTGGTGAAGCTAGCTAGCTGTGAAAAGCTGGGACTGTGTCTGTCAGTAATTGCTGCAGTGTAGTGTCCAGAGGAATGTAATCCCAGGAAAGGAAGGGAACCAATCAAACCAGCAACAGCCATGGAGACAGTCCATGACAGAGTGGAACTGCATGGAATTTTGAATCCAAGCCATCAACGGTAAACAATTGTGAAGTTTTAATGGGATTTGATGACCCACTGTGTCACTAATGTCTGGCAGGATTACTGAGATATTGATGAGACCTGTCTTGGCTATTTAATGTGTTTTGTGGGGCGTTTGATCACAGTTGATTCCTCATACTTACCTCCCATTGGTTGAGGGTGTTAGAATAGAAATCATATCCATCTCAAAGGACAAGGGTAGCAGATAAATGGGAACATCACCACCTGCAAGATCCCCTCTGAGCCACTCCGCATCCCGACTTGGAAATATAAGGGTGTTGCTTCACTGTCACTGGGTCAAAATCCTGGAATTCCCTCCCGACTAGCATTGTGAATCTACATTTGTACCAAATACTGCAGCTTATTGAGAAAGCAGCTCACCAACATCCTCTCGGGGGGGCAACTAGGGATAAGCAATAAATGCTGGGCCCAGTTGGCGACACCCATTTCCCGCAAGTGAATAAAAACGTTATATTTATTCATTGTAGATTGTATTACTGTTCAAACTTTGTAGAATACAGTTTATCGTTGTTTGTTCAAATCTGTGGAATCTTGCGTCTTTATTTTGTCATTAATTCTCCTTACCTTCTGTCTACCGTCTGCTAGTCCCTCACTAGATCATAACATAAATTCGGCAATGTAATCCACAATTATAACGAGAGTGAGAGAGGACAGAGAAAGAGCAGAATGAGAGAGATGGAGAGCGAGAGGGAGCAAGGAAGAGAAAGAAAACAGAGAGAGAGAGAGAGAGAGAAAACAGTAACGGGGGAATGTTTCTGGAGAGGTAGCAATTAATGGTGAGGGGATGGTGAAAGTGGAGGTTTGTGGGGAGTGGGGAGTATACGCTAGGGAGAGGATGACAAGGAGGATGTGAAGGGGAGTAGAGTAAGAAAGTTTTAAACTAAGGATTGACTTGTCCCAGGTGGAAATGACAGAAATGTTTGAAACACAAGGTTTTCATTTTGAGGAGTGGTCTGAATGATCTCCAAAATGATGAAAGATTTTGATTTCATGGAGCCAAGATATCCTGGGTATTCAGGAAGGGCAAAGCCAGAACATGGAAAGCACTCCCGCAGGAGTGGGTGAAGCAGGTGATTAGATGTACTGAGGGGGAACACTAGACAGACTAGTGGTGCCATCACTCACCTGTCAATCAAAGACCCATGTTCTGGGGACCCTGGTTCACACCTTGCAGTAGCACATGGTGGAATTGGGAATCCAATAAAAATCTGGGATTTGGAATCGATTGGTGACGATTCTTATATAATCCCATCTGGTTCACTAATGCCTCTTAGTGCAAGAAACTACTGGTCTACGTGTGACTCCAGACTCTAAACCATCCTCTGGGGAATGAGGAATGGTCATTAGCAAGTGTCACCCGCATCCCATGATGAATTCAGAGCAACAACAAGAGCTGAGAAGTGGGTTAGTAGAGGAGTGGGCAGAGGCTGAATGGCCTGTTGCTGACAGTCTGTCCTGTGTAATCCTGCCCCCTCTGTCTCAGACAGGGGACCGCGTTTGCCCGGTGTTAATGCTGTGGATTCTGATACTCACTTGTATTCTGTGCCCGGTCTGAGATTTGTCAATTGGTAACCCAAGTTCAATGTTTGTCGAACATCATTAGCATCAGACACGATACTGATCAGCCCCCGTTTGAATCGACAGATTGGGTTCACAAAATTTTTCTGTCCCGGTCCTGCAGGAGAATATGAACAAATGGTCTGAATGGGAGAGTGAGGCAGGAACACAGTGTGGAGTGTACCTGGAGGATTGAGCAGAGGTCAGACATACCTGGGCCTCCTGTCGCGTCTGTAACATTGACCATCACTTGCTGATTCGAGAACATACATGGTGGCAGGTTCACAATGGCTGATAGTGAACGGACACCTCCAACAATACCATTGTTAGCTTGGTTCGCCAAAGAAATATTAAAAGCTGTTAATACAAAAAGCCAAAGTGAGTTTCAAAACGACTGAACAAACCTCTGGCTCCTTTGACAGGTCTCATTAAATTGCTCCAGTCTCTGGTCTCCAGACAAACAGGACTGGCTTGTGGAAGGCTTTCTAATAAAATCTTGTGAAGTGATTCAAACCATTTATAAAATTTGGAGGAGGTGTCAATGTCTTACACAGTGACCTCCTGAGTCACATGCCTATGTAAACATGTCACACTGTAATCACAACCTCTCTGGCACCTCCTGAGCCTGCAGTGTCAGTTTGAACCTTTCCAGAAGGTGGAATGAGGCTGTTCTTTCAATCTCACTGGCTCAGTAATCCAGGGGTCACAGGTTCAAAGCTCACCGCGTCAGCTGGGTGAATGTGAACTGAATTAAACAATACAGAAAATAAAGATGGCCTCAACCACGGTGACAATGAAACTAACAGCAACTATTATTGAAACCTCATCTAGATCACCGATGTCCTTTAGGAAATTAAATCTGCCATCCTTACCTGGCCTGGTCTACATGTGACTCCAGACCCACAGCGACGTCGTTGACTCCGAGTTGTCCTACAGAGGCACTCAGTTCAGGGTCAGTCAGAGATGGCCAAAGATGTTGGTCTTGCCAGTGATGCCAAAACCCCACATAAGAAATCTTTTAAAACTCTCAATCCTTTTTGTAACATTCAGTTACATCAAGGCTGTTTTGTATGTGAACTTCAGAGCCTGATTGACTCCATCACTTTAATCCCTTTCCCCATCAAAATCTCAGAACTCAAATGTTCAGGTACTTCCCCGCTCCCCCCAAACGTCCAGCAGATGGGCTTTTATGGAGGAAACATGTCATGACTTTTATTGCCTGAGGCAGGGACAAACGTGAAGGTTCTTCCCCATTGATCAGACCCTCAACCACAAACCCCTCCCACCTCCCACCTTCTCCCGCCCCCTTGCACCACACAAATCCATCTCTCCCAACAACGCCTATAACCAGTTCCAAACTTTCAATTCGAATGTAGTTCCTGAACGAGTTCACTTCTGTGTAATAATAATGTCAAATTATTTATCAGAATAAAGATGAATTGGACAATGATAGGTACGTTCTAGTTAACCTGCTCAGAGATGTTATTACAGCCTCTGGAGCAGATGGGACTCGAACCCAGGCCTCCTGTACCTGAGGATGTATCTGTCGAGCTGACCGAGTTTACAATGCACAATGACAGAGCACTCATCCACAATCAGATGCTGTAAAAGCAATGATTAGATTGAGCTGAGGGGATAATTAAAATCCCTGGTAATCCCTGATAATTCCTGGTAATATCTGATCTTTTAGCTCTCTCTTGTGGTAGGACAGGTTAAAAGCACCTGGAAGCTACTAATTTTACAGATTTGGCATTTGTTCCTGAATATCCTGAAGAATGTTATTACCAAAGGATGATTTTTGAGCAGCTGTCCTTCTATAGGATCCTGGAACTTCCTTCATGACAACATTGTAGGTAATCCTCCGTCAACGATACTCAGTAACAGCAGTGTGTACTATCTACAAGAAACCTTTAGACAGCACCTTCCAAACACACAACCAATTCCATCTAGAAAGACAAGGGCAGCAGGTATGTGGGAACATCAACCCCTGCAAGTTCCTCTCCAAGCCATTCCCCATTCCAACTTGGAAATATATCACTGCCATTCCTTCAGTGTCGCTGGGTTCAAATCCTGGATCTCCCTCCCTAAGGGCATTGAGGGTTTACCTACAGCACATGGACATCAGTGGTCCCAGAAGACAGCTCACCCCATCTTCTCGAGGGGCAACCAATAATGGGTGATATAATGTAAGTAACAAAGCAGCTAATTTACACACAGCGAGATGCTGATGCTTTGTTTTGGTGATGTTGTGAGAGGGACAATTATTAACCAGGAACTGGCCAGGATTTTCTTGTGGCCCGTGTGACTGCTATTCCTGAGCAGTCAGCAGAGGGCGCTCAAATCCCATTCTCTATCAAAACCCATGTTCCTCCCTCAATATCAGAAAGACCAGACAGGGAGGGGGGGAGAGGGAGGGGGGGAAAGAGGGGGAGGGGGGGAATGGAGGGTGGAGATAGAGGGGGAGGGGGGGAATGGAGGGTGGAGATAGAGGGGGAGGGGGGGAATGGAGGGTGGAGATAGAGGGGGGAGAGAGAGGGGGGAGAGGGAGGGGGGGAATGGAGGGTGGAGATAGAGGGGGAGGGGGGGAATGGAGGGTGGAGATAGAGGGGGGAGAGAGAGGGGGGAGAGGGAGGGGGGAAATGGAGGGTGGAGATAGAGGGGGAGGGGGGGAATGGAGGGTGGAGATAGAGGGGGGAGAGAGAGGGGGGAGAGGGAGGGGGGAAATGGAGGGTGGAGATAGAGGGGGGAGAGAGGGGGGAAATGGAGGGTGGAGATAGAGGGGGAGGGGGGAGAGAGGGGGGAGAGGGAGGGGGGAAATGGAGGGTGGAGATAGAGGGGGAGGGGGAGGGGGGAAATGGAGGGTGGAGATAGAGGGGGGGGGGAGAGAGGGGAGGGGGAGGGAGGGGGCAGAGAGGGAGGGGGCGAGGGGGAGAGAAGGGGTGGGAGGGGGGAGAGGGGAGGGGAGCAGAAGAGAGCAGGGGATTGAAGGATGACAAGAGAGAGAGGGGATAGGGAGAGAAAAGGGAGGGGGATGGCAAGAGGGGGACAGGGAGGGAGAAGGGGACAGTGGGAGGGGGAGAGAGAGGGATGGGGAGAAAGGGAGTGGGAGGGTGAGATGGGAGGGGAGGAGGAGAGAGGGAATGTGGGAGAGGAGGGGAATTGTAGAGAGTAGGGGAGGGGGAGTGTGGAGGGACATGACAGGAGGGGCGAGAAGAGAAGGGGCGAGGGCAGGGGGTGAGAGAGGGTAGAAAGGGGGAAGGGAAAAGAGGGGGGAGTGGGGGGAAGAAAGGGGGTGAGATGGGTAGAGAAGGGGAGAGGAGGGGGAGGGGGAGAACGGGGGAGAGAAAGAAAGGGTGAGTGTGAGAGATGGAACAGAGAGGGGGGGAAATGGGGAGAGTGGGGGGAGGGGAGAGGAAAAGGGGGTAGAGTGGGGGGAGGGGAGAGAGGGATATGGGGAGGGGGAGTGAGTAGATGGCAGCGAGTGAGGGAGAGGGGAAGGGGAGAGGGGGAGAGGGGAAGGGGAGAGAGTGAAGGGGAGAGGGGGAGAGGGGAAGGGGAGAGGGGAGAGAGAGATCATAGAGTCCCTACAGTGTGGAAACAGGCCCTTCGGCCCAACAAGTCCACACCGACCTGCCAAAGAGTAACCCACCCAGACCCATTCCCCTCTCCTATTACTCTACCATTACCTCTGACTAATGCACTAACCTACACATCTCTGAACACTACGGGGTAATTTAGCATTTTCTGGATTGGTGGTGCTAATTCACCCAACCGGCACTTCTTTGGATTATGGGAGGAATCCGGAGCACCCAGAGGAGACCCGCGCAGACTCCACACAGACAGTCACCCAAGGGTGGGATCACACCTGGGTCATGGCCTGGGAGTCATCAAAGCAGTGACTTAAAATGACATCCTCCTACAGAAAAAGTCAAGTAAAACTGAATGGAGTTTCAAACAAATATCAGGAAAATGTCAAGAAGTAATCAGAAAAGATCAATAAGGTCAATAAAAAAACACTCCTGAAGGAAGGGGGAAGGAGAGAGGGAGGGAGGGAGGGTTATAGAGAGAGAGAGAGCAAGGAGAGGTGGATATGGGAACATGAAAGGGAGAGAGGAAAGACAGAGAAAAAATAAATCGAGAGGTGCGAAAGAGAGGCCCGATCTAAACCGGACCCCACAGAAAAACAGAGGGAGATCGAGAAAGGAACAGTAGAATCAGAGCGATAGAAAAACAAGTGAGAGAAAGGGAGGGACAAGATGAAAGACATTTGGACAAACAGAGAGAGGAGATTCTCCTCAGAGTCAGTAAACCTTAGTGACTGTGAGTAAACTTACTTCCAGCGTCAGTGAAGGAGCTGAGAGCCAGGAGGATGAGGAGTTTCATGTTGAGGCTGAGCTGAGAGGTTTCTGTGAAGGGACACTGACTGTCTCCCAACTCCTGCTTCAGCCACACAGTGAGCCGAGGAAACCTTTGCCAGCAGCTCTCTGCCCTGCTCCAGCCAATCAGCAGGCTGCCCCAAAACAGGGCGAACAGGTTCAACGGGAACTGTTCATCTCCTGAGCGAGAGTCCACACCCAAGTCCCAGGAACCTGCCACAGCCTTTACCAACACTGTCATTCCACACACTGCCCTGGCCCAGAGTAAATCAGCCAGTTGCATTCCTGATGAAGGGCTTATGCTCGAAACGTCGAATTCTCTATTCCTGAGATGCTGCCTAACCTGCTGTGCTTTGACCAGCAACACATTTGCAGCTGTGATCTCCAGCATCTGCAGACCTCATTTTTTAAATCAGCCAGTTACCTACCACCTTTCACATCCTCAGGAGGTTCCCAAATGGTTTCACTGCCCAATAAGCCGCGGATGCTGGAGTGTTGTTAACGTGGCTGACAATTTGCAAACTCACTCAAAAAGCACAAGAGAAAATCAACAGCTTGTGTACAGAGAGAAACAGAGTTCATGTTTGAACCCAGTGACCTGAGAACTTGCGAGATAATAAGGCCTGGATCTAATAGCAGTGCAGCACTCCCTCAGCACTGACCCTCCGACAGTGCCCACTCCCTCAGCACTGACCCTCCGACAGTGCCCACTCCCTCAGCACTAATCCTCCAACAGTGCAGCACTCCATCAGTACTGACCCTCCGACAGTGCGGCACTCCCTCAGTACTGACCCTCCGACAGTGTGGCACTCCCTCAGCACTGACCCTCCAACAGTGCGGCACTCCCTCAGTACTGATCCTCCGACAGTGTGGCACTCCCTCAGCACTAACCCTCCAACAGTGCAGCACTCTGTCAGCACTGACCCTCTGACAGTGCGGCACTCCCTCAGCACTGACCCCCCAACAGTGCGGTGCTCCCTCAGTATTGACCCTCTGACAGTGCAGCACTCCCTCAGCACTGACCCTCTGACAGTGCGGCACTCCCTCAGCACTGACCCTCCGATAATGCGGCACTCCCTCAGCACTGACCCTCCGATAATGCAGCACTCCCTCAGCACTGACCCTCCGACAGTGCAGCACTCCCTCGACACTGACCCTCTGACAGTGCGGCACTCCCTCAGCACTGACCCTTTGCTCCTCTGACACTCCCTCAGCACTGACCCTCCGACAGTGTGGCACTCCCTCAGTACTGACCCTCCGACAGTGTGGCACTCCCTCAGTACTGACCCTCCGACAGTGCAGCACTCCCTCGACACTGACCCTCTGACAGTGCGGCACTCCCTCAGCACTGACCCTTTGCTCCTCTGACACTCCCTCAGCACTGACCCTCCGACAGTGCGGCACTCCCTCAGTACTGACCCTCCGACAGTGTGGCACTCCCTCAGCACTGACCTTCCAACAGTGCGGCACTCCCTCAGTACTGACCCTCCGACAGTGTGGCACTCCCTCAGCACTAACCCTCCAACAGTGCAGCACTCTGTCAGCACTGACCCTCTGACAGTGCGGCACTCCCTCAGCACTGACCCTCCGACAGTGTGGCACTCCCTCAGCACTGACCCTCCAACAGTGCGACATTCCATCAGCACTGACCCTCCAACAGTGCGACACTCCCTCAGCACTGACTCTCCAACAGTACGGCACTCCCTCAGCACTGACTCTCTGACAGTGCGGCACTCCCTCAGCACTGACCCTCTGACAGTGCGACGCTCCCTCAGCATTGACCCTCTGACAGTGCGGCGCTCCCTCAACACTGACCCTCCGACAGTGCGGCACTCCCTCAGCGCTGACCCTCTGACAGTGTGGTGCTCCCTCAGCACTGACTCTCTGACAGTGCGGCACTCCCTCAGCACTGACCATCTGACAGTGCGGCACTCCCTCAGCACTGACCCTCTGACAGTGCGGCACTCCCTCAGCGCTGACCCTCTGACAGTGTGGTGCTCCCTCAGCACTGACTCTCTGACAGTGTGGCACTCCCTCAGCACTGACCCTCTGACAGTGCAGCACTCCCTCGGCACTGACCCTCTGACAGTGCGGCACTCCCTCAGCACTGACTCTCTGACAGTGCAGCACTCCCTCGGCACTGACCCTCTGACAGTGTGGCACTCCCTCAGCACTGACCCTCTGGTGGTTGATTAAATGAAATGGAATTCTGTCATTCCCCTCCCCAAATCCCTCACTCCCTCGATGGTGGCTCTAACTTAAGTTGCTAAGGCTCCAAGTTCTGGATTTTATCCATCAATATCTCTTTGCCTCTCTCTCTCTCTCCAGCTTCAGATTCGCCTTAAAACCAATATTTTTGACCATGTTGTTGCTCATCTCTCCGTGCGAAAGATCCCATGGAATTTATTGGAAGAGAGTTGAGGAACTTTCCTCAGGGTGCTGCAGAAACATTACCCCATGACCACTATTTTCAGAAACAGACAATCTGCTTGTTGTCACAACCTTGTTTGTGGGATCGTGCTGTGCACTAAATTGGTTTCCCTGTTTTCTTCAGGTACAATACTGACCAGAAACCTCTTCATTGGCTGGAATGTGTTTTGTTGTCAAATTTTCTTTGATATTCTCTTCAAAGAGGCACGCTGGGAGGTTTCACTGTGTCACGTGTTCGGTCTCAGCAGGTTTTATCTTTTTGAGGTAAACAGAGATATCCATCAAGATTCCAAGGACCCGCCACTGCTTCACCTAAATGGCCACTCGCCAGCTCTCGGTGTGTCCAGGCTCTTCAACCTCAGTGGTATGACAGTTACAAAGCTGATCCTGGCCTGACCCAGGACACACACAACACACACACACAAAACACACACACAACATGCGCACACACAACATGCACACAACACACACAACACGCACACACACAGCATGCACACAAAACACACACAACATGCACACACAACATACACAACACGCACACACAAAACACACACACAACATGCATACACAAAACATACACAGCATGCACACACAAAACATACACAACATGCACACAAAAAACACACACACAATGTGCATACACAAAACATACACAACATGCACACACAAAACATACACACAACATGCACACACAAAACACACACAACATGCACACACAAAACATACACAACATGCACACAAACAACACATACAACATGCACACAAAACACACACACAACATGCACACACAACATACACAATATGCACACACATAACACACGACACGCACACACAACACATACAACATGCACACAAAACACACACAACATGCACACAAAACACACACACAACATGCACACACACAACACACACAACATGCACACACACAACATGCACACAAAACATACACAACATGCACACACAAAACACACACATGCACACACACAACATGCACACACAACACACACAACACGCACACACAGCATGCACAACACGCACACACAACATACATACACAAAACATACACAACATGCACACACAAAACATACACAACATGCACACACAACACACACAACATGCACACACAAAACACACACACGTGATACACAAAACATACACAACATGCACACACAAAACGTACACAACATGCACACAAACAACACACACAACATGCACACATAATACACACAATATGCACACACATAACATACACAACATGCACACACAACACTCACAACATGCACACAAAACACACACACATGCACACACAAAACACACACACAACATGCACACACAACATACACAACACACACATACGCAACACGCACACACACAACACAGACAACATGCACACACAAAACACACACACAACATGCACACACAAAACATACACAACATGCACACACAAAACACACACACAACATGCATACACAAAACATACACAACATGCATACACAAAACACACACAACATGCACACACAAAACACACACAACGTGCATACACAAAACATACACAACATGCACACAAAACACACACACAACATGCACACAAAACACACACACAACATACACACACAATATGCACATACATAACATTCACAACACGTACACACAACACTCAAAACATGCACACAAAACACACACACAACATGCACACACACAACACATACACGCAACATGCACACACACAACATGCACACACAACACACACAACACGCACACACACAGCATGCACAAAAAACACACACACAACATGCACACACAACATACACATATGCAACAGGCACACACACAACATGCACACACAAAACACACACACAACATGCCCACACAAAACATACACAACATGCACACACAAAACACACACAACATGCACACATAAAACACACACAACATGCACACATAAAACACACACAACATGCACACAAAAACAAACACACAACATGCACACACAAAACATACACAACATGCACACATAAAACATACACAACATGCACACACAAAACAGACACAACACGCACACACAAACAACACACACAACATGCACACACAAAACACACACACAACATGCACACACAAAACACACACACAACATGCACACACACAACATACACACACAAAACATACACAACATGCACACACAAAACATACACACAACATGCACACACAAAACACACACACAACATGCACACACACAACATACACAACATGCACACACAACACGTACACAACGCACACATCACACACACACACAAAAAACTCGTAGACAACACACAAAACACATACACAACACACACAACATGCACACAACATGTGCACAACACACATAGAGCATGCACACACACGTGCACAACACACACATGAACACAACATGTGAAGGATGCACATAGTAACACAATATACATGACATAAATAACACATGTATACACTACACATGATCAACACAACATGCACAGATGACAAACATACACAACACACACAACTCGCACCCAGCACGTACACACGACATGTAGATATAACACACATACAACATACACATGATGGGGAGGCACTAACCTGGTGGTGTTATCGCTAAACTATTAATCCAGAGACCCAGGTGATGTTCTGGGGACCCAGGTTCGAATCCCAACAAGACAGGTGGTGGAATTTGAATTCAATAAAATAAATCTGGAATTGAGAATTACTGATGGCCATGAGGTCATTGTCAATTATCAGAAAAACCCATCGGGTTCACTAATGTCCTTTAGGGAAGGAAATCATCAATCTCACCCTGTCTACATGTGACTCTAGACCCACAGCAATGGGGTTGACTCTCAATTACCCTCCGAAACGGCTGAGCAAACTACTCAGTTGTACCAATCGCTATAAAGTCTCAAAGTAATGAAACTGGGCAGATCAGTTGGCATCAACCTTGACACCGGAAAAGACGATGGCAGCAACAGCCCTGTCTGACCCTGCATAGTTCTCCTCTGGGGGTGAGTGCCAACACTGGGAGAGCTCTCTCACAGACTAATCAAGCAACTGCCTGACGTGGAATCATACCTAACTAGACAATGTCCCAGACACCACCATCAATTGGATACGTCCTGTCCCACCGGCAAGGCAGACTCAGCAGAGGAGACGGCACCGTGGGATACAGTCGGGAGGGAGTTACCCTCAGGATCCTCAATGTTCACTCTGAACCCCATAAAGTCTCGGAGTTTCAGATTAAACGCGGGTAAGGAAACCTCCTGCTGATCACCACGTACCGTCCTCACTCGGCTGATGAATCGGTACCCCTCCATGTGGAACAACACTTTGAGGAAGCACTGAGGATGGCAAGGGGACAAACTATACTCTGGGTGGGGGGATCTCAATGTCCATCACCGGGAGGGGCTCGGCAGCAGCATTACTGATCGAGCTGGTCGGGTCCCAAAGGACATCGCTGCCAGACTGGGTCTGTGGCAGGTGGAGAGGGAACCAACAAGAGGGAAACACATCCCTGCCCCCATCCTCACCAATCTGCCGGCTACAGTGTATCTGTCCATGACAGTACCGGTAAGAGTGACAGGAAAATCGATCATCATCAGGATGATGATGAAGGGCTTTTGCCCGAAACATCGATTTTCCTGCTCCTCGGATGCTGCCTGACCTGCTGTGCTTTTCCAGCACCACTCTGATCTAAACTCTGATTTCTAGCATGTGCAGTCCTCAGTTTTGCCTAGTATCAGTAAGAGTGACCATCGCACAGTCCTTGTAGAGACAAAGTCTCACCTTCATGTTGAGAAAGTTTCCATCGTGTTGTGTGACACTATCACTGTGCTGAATGGGACAGACTTCAAACAGATCCAGCAACTCATGACCATGGACCCATGAGGCACTGAGGCCCATTGGCAGCAGCAGGACTGTACTCCAGCACAACCTCATGGTCCTGTATACCCCCCACTCAACCATGACCATCAAGACAGGGGATCCATCCAGGGTCAATGGAGAGTGTAGGAGGGTATACCAGGGGCAGCACCGGGCAAACCTGAAGATGAGGTGTCAACCTGGTGAGGCTAACAGGGCGGCACGGTGGCACTGTGGTTAGCACTGCTGCCTCACAGCACCAGAGACCTGGGTTCAATTCCTGACTCAGGCGACTGACTGTGTGGAGTTTGCACGTTCTCCCCGTGTCTGCGTGGGTTTCCTCCGGGTGCTCCGGTTTCCTCCCACAGTCATAAAGATGTGCGGGTCAGGTGAATTGGCCATGCTAAATTGCCCGTAGTGTTAGGTAAGGGGTAAATGTAGGGGTATGGGTGGGTTGCGCTTCGGCGGGTCGGTGTGGACTTGTTGGGCCGAAGGGCCTGTTTCCACACTGTAAGTCTAAGTCTAAGTCTAAGACCGCTCGCCAAACAGTATAGCAGTGGAGGGTACTTGGAATCTTGATGGATTCTTCTGTTTACCTCAACAAGATAAAACCTACTTAGACCGAACAGGTGACACGGTGAAACCTCCCAGCATGCCTCTTTGAAGAAATGTCAAGCAGTAAGTGACAGACAGAGCTAAGCGATCCCACCCTAACGGAGCAGATCTAAGCTCTGCAGTCCTACCACATCCAGGCGTGAAATGGTGATGGACAATTAAAGAACTCACAGGAGGAGGGGGCTCCCCATCCTCAGTGATAGAAGAGCCCAGCATATCCATGTAAAAGCAATCTTCAGCCTGAAATGCCGAGTGGATGATCCATCTCAGCCTCCTCCAGTGGTCCCCAGCATCACAGATACCAGTCTTCAGTCAATTCGATTCACTCCACGTGATATCAAGAAATGGCTGCAGACACTGGATACTGCAAAAATTGTGGGCCCTGAGAACATTCCAGCAATAGTACTAGAGACATGTTCTCCCGAATTTGCCACTCCCCTAGCCAAACTCTTCCTAACAGTTACAGCACTGACATTTGCCCAGTAATGTGGAAAATTCTTCCTCCGCTACATTGATAGCCATGACCAGGGCCTCCAAGCCCTCCGGTTTTTCCTCTCCCGACGTCCCCAACAGTACCCTTCCACTGACACTCTCATTCGTTTGGCCGAACTGGTCCTCACCCTTAACAATTTCTCCTTCGAATCCTCCCACTTCCTCCAGACTAAAGGGGTAGCCATGGGCCCACGTATGGGCCCAGCTATGCCTGTCTCTTTGTTGGCTACGTAGAACAGTTGATCTTCCGTAATTACACCGGCACCACTCCCCACCTCTTCCTCCGCGACATTGATGACTGCATTGGCAACACCTCGTGCTCCCACGAGGAGGTTGAGCAATTCATCAACTTCATCAACACATTCCACCCTGACCTTAAATTTACCTGGACCATCTCTGACACCTCCCTCCCCTTCCTGGACCTCTCCATCTCCATTAATGACGACTGACTTGACACTGACATTTTTTACAAACCCACTGACTCCCACAGCTACCTGGATTACACCTCTTCCCACCCTATCTCCTGCAAAAATGCCATCCCGTATTCCCAATTCCTCCGCCTCCGCTGTATCTGCTCCCAGGAGGACCAGTTCCACCACAGAACACACCAGATGGCCTCCTTCTTTAGAGACCACAATTTCCCTTCCCACGTGGTTAAAGATCCCTTCAACATATCTTGTCCACATCCCGCACCTCCGCCCTCAGACCCCACCCTCCAACCGTAACAAGGACAGAATGCCCCTGGTGCTCATCCTCCACTCTACCAACCTTTGCATAAACCAAATCATCTGCGGACATTTCCGCCACCTCCAAAAAGACCCCACCATCAGGGATATATTTCCCTCCCCATCCCTTTCCGCCTTCCGCAAAGACCGTTCCCTGCGTGATACCTGGTCAGGTCCACGCCCCCCTACGTCCCACCCTCCCATCCTGGCACCTTCCCCTGCCACCGCAGGAACTGTAAAACCTGTGCCCACACCTCCTCCTTCACCTCTATCCAAGGCCCCAAAGGAGCCTTCCACATCCATCAAAGTTTTACCTGCACATCCACTAATATCATTTATTGTATCCGTTGCTCCCGATGCGGTCTCCTCTACATTGGGGAGACTGGACGCCTCCTAGCAAAGCGCTTTAGGGAACATCTCCGGGACACCCGCACCAATCAACCACACCGCCTTGTGGCCCAACATTTCAACTCCCCCTCCCACTCTGCCGAGGACATGGAGGTCCTGGGCCTCCTTCACCGCCGCTCCCTCACTACCAAACACCTGGAGGAAGAACGCCTCATCTTCCGCCTTGGAACACTTCAACCCCAGGGCATCAATGTGGACTTCAACAGTTTCCTCATTTCCCCTTCCCCCACCTCACCCTAGTTCCAAACTTCCAGCTCAGCACTCTCCCCATGACTTGTCCGGACTTGTCCTACCTGCCTATCTTCCTTTCCACCTATCCACTCCACCCTCTCCTCCCTGATCTATCACCTTCATCCCCTCCCCACTCACCCATTGTACTCTATGCTACTCTCTCCCCACCCCCACCCTCCTCTAGCTTATCTCTCCACGCTTCAGGCTCACTGCCTTTATTCCTGATGAAGGGCTTTTGCCCGAAATGTCGATTTTCCTGCTCCTCGGATGCTGCCTGAACTGCTGTGCTTTTCCAGCACCACTCTAGTCCGAAATCTGGTTTCCAGCATCTGCAGTCATTGTTTTTACCCTTTGTGGAAAATTGCCCAGGTATGTCCTGTACATAAAAACCAGGACAAATCCAACCCGGCCAGTTACCACCCCGTCAGTCTCCTCTCGATCCTCAGTAAAGTAATGGAAGGTGTCATCAACTGTGTTATCACGCAGCTCCTGCTCAGTAATAACCTCGGCGACTGACTGTGTGGAGTTTGCACGTTCTCCCCGTGTCTGCGTGGGTTTCCTCCGGGTGCTCCGGTTTCCTCCCACAGTCACAAAGATGTGCGGGTCAGGTGAATTGGCCATGCTAAATTGCCCATAGTGTTAGGTAAGGGGTAAATGTAGGGGTATGGGTGGGTTGCGCTTCGGCGGGTCGGTGTGGACTTGTTGGGCCGAAGGGCCTGTTTCCACACTGTAAGTAATCTAATCTAATCTAAACCTGCTCAGTGACGCCCAGTTTGGGTTCCCCCAGGGTCACGCAACTCCTAACCTCATTACAGCCTTGGGTCAAACAAGGACAAAAGAGCTGAATTCCAGAGGTGAGGGGAGAGGGACAGCCCTGAACATCAAGGCTTCATTCAACCGAGTGGGGCATTAAGGAGCCCGAGCAACACTGGAATCAATGGGCATTGGGGGGCAAACTCTCCGCTGGTTAAGAGTCATACCTGGCACATAGGAAAATGGTCGTGGTTGTTGGAGGTCAGTCATCTCAGTTCCAGAACATCTCTGCAGGAGTCCCTCAGGATAATGTCCTAGGCCCAATCATCTTCAAGTGCTTCATCGATGACCTTTCGTCCAACCTAAGGTCAGAAGTAGGGATGTTTGCTGATGATTGCACAATGTTCAGTCTCATTTGTGTGGCCTCAGATACTGAAGCCGTTCATACTGAAATGCAACAGGATCTGGACAATGTCCAGGTTAAAATTGACAAGTGACAACAAACATTCACACCACACAAATACCAGGAAATGACCACCACCAATAAAAGACATTCCAACTATCACCCCTTGACATTCAATGATATTACCATCACTGAATCCCTACTATTGACATCCTGGAAGTTACCATTGACCAGAAACCCAACTGGACTCGCCACATAAACATGAGCAGGTCAGATGCTGGAAACCCTACAACAAGTAACTCACCTCCTGACTCCCCGAAGCCTGTCCACCATCTCCAGGGCACAAGTCCGGAGTGTGATGGAATACTCCCCACTTCCCTGGATGGGGGCAGCTCCAACAACACTCAAGAAGCTTGATACCGTCCAGGACAAAGCATCCCTCTTGATTTACACCACGTCTATAAACATCCACTCCCTCCCCCACCAACACGCAGTAGCAGCAGTGTGTACTATCTGCAAGATGTGAGATGTTAAAGGGTTAATTTGTTCAGCTGACATGGAAGAAATTGGATATCCTGGGGGGGCTGTGTTTTTCTGTCTTGCAGGCAGGATGTGACAATGTAATCCTATTCTGTAAATGCTGCAGTTTAAGGAATAACCTCATCACACACTGTTTCTGGAAATAATCTAATCACTTTACATTGTTTTTTGGGTGGTATGTGACTGTGGGGAGTGGGAGGGGGTTGCGTCTTGCGTGCATGACTGACTGTGATGTAAAACCCTGTATTAAGGGAGGACGGTTCCCTTGTTCAGGGAGCCTCACTTGACACGCTCTGCAAGCATCGCAACGGGTGTTAAATGATCCTCCTAAAGATGGTACTTGCTAAAATGAATCGTGGTTGTCCACACAAGTTGGCATTTTGCAGGTGCATCAAGTGTGTAAGAATCTCACACTTGGAAACCTAACAGATGCACTACAGAAATTCATCAAAGACCCTCAGACTTCCAAACCCATAAACAATTCCATGAGAAGGACATGGGCAGCAGATCCATGGGAACACCACCCCCTACAAATTCACTCCAAGTCACTCACTGTCCTGACTTGGAAATATATCACCATTTCTTCAGTGTCACTAGGTCAAAATCCTGGAATTCCCTCCCTAAGGGCATTGTGGGTCAACCCGCAGCAGGTGGACAGCAGCTCATCGACATCTTCTCGAGGGGCAACTAGGGTTGTGCATTAAACGCTGACCCAGCCATTAATGCCAACACCCACAAGGGAATTTTTTTAAAATGACAAATACAAAGTACATACACATGACGTATATACACAAGACATAAATGTAACATACCACACACACATGTGAGTAAGCACACTCACACAGGGATGTCATTGTTTCTATATTCGTGCCCAAGTCTGTGGGAAATATGAAAAGTTCCTGCCTCACCCTAAAGCCATTGAAAGCTCCTGTCAGCTGTTGCCTGGAGGTCACTGCAGCCCGGGACAGAGGGAGGGTGTTCAGGAAACTCTGAATGTCCCATGCTGCTGTGTGCACTGAATCAGGTTCCAATCCAGGTCTATCCCCATGTATCCACCTACTGTGGGTGTATCTGCTCATTGCAGTCCAGATCTTTGAGGTTCTACTTTCTCTCTGTCTGATATTTTTATTCAATCCCTCCCTCTCTGACTCTGAATTACACTGAAATTACACAACAGGCCATTCAGCCCAACTGATCTGTTTTGCTGCTATGGTCTTCAGTGATCAATTTCCAAATCCCTGCTTGTTCCCTTAATCCCCCTTGTCTCAGTCACCTTCCGAACCTCCTATTAAAAACTGGCCTGATTCAGGGACTCCCTCATCCCATTCCCATTTCACAACTACCTGATGTAAGGAGCAGTGCTCCAAAAGCTAGTGCTTCCAAATAAACCTGTAGGACTATAACCTGGTGTTGTGTGATTTTTAACTCTGTACACCCCAGTCCAACACCGGCATCTCCAAATCATTCTCCCTGAACGGAGATGGACTGTTGCGAGCGTTTACGAGCACCTCAGTCAAACTGCAGTCACACCCCGGTCCCCGAGCCATGAAATGTCAATGTTTTTCAATCTCATTTGAATGTTGCCCTTTGCAATCTTCCAGTGACGCTAAAGGGTGAGGTTCTTACAATCACCAACATTCCACAGATTCCTGCCTTCCTTACAGCTCCTTCAGGCAGTCTGTGTAACTCACCACTCTGCACCCGCTTAAGAAAAGCAACTCCCTCCCTCCCTCAGTCCAACTCAGAGTGACTCAGCCTCACGCCCAGTGTCACTGTGGGACCTGGGGAATCAGTGACTCTCTCCACCATGGCCCAGGAACCTCTGTGAACGGGACATTAAACCCTGAGAAACCACAGCCCCCAGTAACAAGCCGGAACCATAAAGGTGAAACAGACCTGTCAGCATCTACAGAGAAAGAAAGAGAGCTAATGTTTCAAAACCAATTTAACTCCTCCTCAGAACCCTTCGTTTATTCAGCGAGGTTTCATTTAGTTGAATTGAGAGGAGGATATTTTAAGGTGCAGTATTAACTTAGCTAAAAAAATACTCAGACACACAGTCAGAAACTTGTAGTTTCAGGGCCCATTGTGGGATTGGGAGGGGAAGGTCAGTGTCAGGGAGGGGAGGAGCAGTGGCCAGGGAGTGCATAGGGGCTAGGGGTTGTATGTAGGGGAGGGGGTAGTTCAGGGAGGGGGTCAGAGTGAGGGAGGGCAGCATGTTTGAGGGAGGGGTTGGGGAATGTGTGGGGGGTGTCAGTGTGGGGTAGGGGAGGGAGGTGTGTAGTAAGGGGGTGTGAGGGAGAGTGGGGAGTGTGTGAAGGGGAGGGGACCATAGGGAGGTGACTGGGGGGTCGGGGGTCAGTGTGAGGGGGGGGGGGAGCGTTGAGGGGTTCGAAGGGGAAAGGGTGAGGGATGGGGTCAATGTGAGGAGGAGGGGAGTGTTGAGGGGTTCAGGGGGAAGGGTGAGGGATGGGGTCAATGTGAGGAGAAGGGGAGTGTGTAAGGAAGTGTGTAAGGGGGAGGGGAGTGTGTGAGGGGGAGGGGACCGGGAGCAGTCTGTCTTCAATGTCCCTTGAGGGGGGGAGATTCTCTGCTGCTCCCTGTGCTGTGGGGACCGAGACTGAAGTAGAACAGAAACCAGTCAGACAGCATTCCTATCAGGATAGGCCACACTCAGGAAAACAAAGGAGTTACTCAAACCTGAATGAGAAACACGTTCAACAGGTAAACATCACCCAGCCTGAGGCAGACTGTACCATCACACAGGGGAAAAAACTTACATTGCTATAGCACCTCCAATATGTTTATTGTTGTGTGGGCAATGCAGCATTCAATGTCTGTATAGCAAGATCCCACAAAGATCAAGGTGTTAATCTGTTTCAGGGGGTTTAGTTGAGGGACAATATTGTCTTAGGACATGGGGGGGAAACGGATTTGTCCTCCTTCCAATCAGTGGCTGTGGGATTTTGAGAGAGAGCAGGAAGAGTCTCAGTTCAATGTTTCAGCTGAAAGACCAGAATCTCCAACAGTGCAGCATCTCCAACAGCGCAGCATCTCCAACAGTGCAGCATTACCAACAACGCAGCATCACCAACAGTGCAGCATCTCCAACAACGCAGCATCACCAACAGTGCAGCATCTCCAACAACGCAGCATCACCAACAGTGCAGCATCACCAACAACACAGCATCACCGACAGTGCAGCATCTCCAACAGTGCAGCATCACCAACAACACAGCATCACCGACAGTGCAGCATCACCAACAGTGCAGCATCTCCAACAACGCAGCATCACCAACAACACAGCATCACCGACAGTGCAGCATCTCCAACAACACAGCATCACTAACAGTGCAGCATCTCCAACAGTGCAGCATCTCCAACAACGCAGCATCACCAACAGTACAGCATCTCCAACAGTGCAGTATCTCCAACAGTGCAGCATCTCCAACAGTGCAGCATCTCCAAAAGTGCAGCATCTCCAACAGTGCAGCATCTCCAACAGTGCAGCATTACCAAAAGTGCAGCATCACCAACAACGCAGCATCACCAACAGTGCAGCATTACCAACAGTGCAGCATCTCCAACAACGCAGCATCACTAACAGTGCAGCATCTCCAACAGTGCAGCATCTCCAACAGCGCAGCATTACCAACAGTGCAGCATCACCAACAGTGCAGCATCACCAACAGTGCAGCATCACCAACAACGCAGCATCACCAACAGTGCAGCATCACCAACAACACAGCATCACCAACAGTGCAGCATCTCCAACAACACAGCATCACTAACAGTGCAGCATCTCCAACAGTGCAGCATCTCCAACAGTGCTGCATCACCAACAGTGCAGCATCTCCAACAGTGTAGCATCACCAACAATGCAGCACCACCAACAGTGCAGCATCTCCAACAGTGCAGCATCTCCAACAGTGCAGCATCACCAACAGTGCAGCATCTCCAACAACACAGCATCACCAACAGTGCAGCATCACCAACAACGCAGTATCACCAACAACACAGCATCTCCAACAGTGCAGCATTACCAACAGTGCAGCATCACCAACAACGCAGCATCACCAACAGTGCAGCATCTCCAACAGTGCAGCATCACCAACAGTGCAGCATCTCCAACAGTGCAGTATCACCAACAGTGCAGCATCTCCAACAGCGCAGCATCACCAACAGTGCAGTATCACCAACAGTGCAGCATCTCCAACAGCGCAGCATCACCAACAGTGCAGTATCACCAACAGTGCAGCATCTCCAACAGCGCAGCATCACCAACAGTGCAGTATCTGCAACAGTGCAGCATCACCAACAGTGCAGTATCACCAACAGTGCAGCATCTCCAACAGTGCAGCATCACCAACAGTGCAGTATCTGCAACAGTGCAGCATCACCAACAGTGCAGCATCTCCAACAGCGCAGCCTCACCAACAGTGCAGCATCCCCAACAGCGCAGCATCACCAACAGTGCAGCATCTCCAACAGCACAGCATCTCCAACACGGCAGCATCACCGACAGTTCAACATCACCAACAACGCAGCATCACCAACAGTGCAGCATCACCAACAGTACAGCATCACCGACAGTTCAACATCACCAACAACGCAGCATCACCAACAGTGCAGCATCTCCAACAGTGCAGCATCACCAACAGTGCAGCATCTTCAACAGACCAGTATCTCCAACAGTGCACATTCTCCAACAGTACAGTATCACCAACAGTGCAGCATCTCCAACAGTCCAGCATCTCCAACAGTCCAGCATCTGCAACAGTGCAGCATCTGCAACAGTGCAGCATCACCAACAGTACAGCATCTCCAACAACGCAGCATCACCAACAGTGCAGCATCTCCAACAGTGCAGCATCTCCAACAGTGCAGCATCTGCAACATTGCAGCATCTCCAACAGCGCAGCATCTACAAAAGTCCAGCATCTCCAACAGTGCAGTATCTGCAACAGTGCAGCATCACCAACAGTACAGCATCTCCAACAACGCAGCATCACCAACAGTGCAGCATCACCAACAGTGCAGCATTTCCAACAGTCCAGCATCTTCGAGTAAAAAATGAGGTCTGCAGATGCTGGAGATCACAGCTGCAAATGTGTTGCTGGTCAAAGCACAGCAGGTTAGGCAGCATCTCAGGAATAGAGAATTCGACGTTTCGAGCATAAGCCGTCGAATTCTCTATTCCTGAGATGCTGCCTAACCTGCTGTGCTTTGACCAGCAACACATTTGCAACAGTCCAGCATCACCAACAGTGCAGCATCTGCAACAGTGCAGCATCTGCAACAGTGCAGCATCTACAAAAGTCCAGCATCTCCAACAGTGCAGCATCTCCAACAGTGCAGCATCACCAACAGTACAGCTTCTCCAACAACGCAGCATCACCAACAGTGCAGCATCTCCAACAGTGCAGCATCTGCAACAGTGCAGCATCTCCAACAGCGCAGCATCTACAAAAGTCCAGCATCTCCAACAGTGCAGTATCTGCAACAGTGCAGCATCACCAACAGTACAGCATCTGCAACAGTGCAGCATCACCAACAGTGCAGCATCACCAACAGTGCAGCATCTCCAACAGTCCAGCATCACCAACAGTGCAGCATCTGCAACAGTGCAGCATCTACAAAAGTCCAGCATCTCCAACAGTGCAGCATCTGCAACAGTGCAGCATCTACAAAAGTCCAGCATCTCCAACAGTGCAGCATCTCCAACAGTGCAGCATCACCAACAGTACAGCATCTCCAACAGTGCAGCATCACCAACAGTGCAGCATCTCCAACAGTGCAGCATCACCAACAGTACAGCATCTTCAACAGTGCAGCATCTCCAACAGTACAGCATCTCCAATATTGCAATTTTTCCAACTGTGCAGCATCTACACCAGTGCGACATCACTAAGAAAGCAGTATATCGAACAGCACCATTTCTCCAACTATGCAGTATCTCTAACTGTGCAGCATCTCCGACAGTGCAGTATCTCCAAAAGTGCAGTTTCGCCAACACTGCAGCACACCCAACAGTGCAGCATCTCCAACAGTGCAGCATCACCAACAGTGCAGTTTCTGCAACAGTGCAGCATCTCCTTCAGTGCAGCGTCTCAACAGTACAGTTCTCCAACAATGCAGTATCTCCAGCAGTGCAGCAACTCCAACAGTGCAGCATCTCCAACAGTGCGGTATCTCTAACTGTGCAGCCTCCCCAACAGTGCAGCGTCTCCATAACAGCAGCACCTCCAACAGTGCAGTTTCTGCAACAGTGCAGCATCTCCTCCAATGCAGCATCTCCAACAGTGTAGTACATCCAAAAGTGCAGCATCTCCAATAGTGCAGTATCACCAGTAGTGCAGTTTCTCCAACAGTGCGGTATCTCCAACAGTGCAGCATCTCAACAGTGCAGTTGTCCAACAATGCAGTATCTCCAACAGTACAACATCCACAACAGTGCGGTTTCTGCAACATTGCATCATCTCCAACAGTATAGCATCCCCAACAGCGCAGCATCTCCAACTGTACAGTATCCCCAATAGTGCGGCATCACCATCAGTGCAGTATCTCCAACAGTGCAGTACCCACAATAGTGCAGCATCATCAGCAGTGCAGCATCTCCAACAGTGCAGCATTTCCAACAGCGCAGCATCCCTAACAGTGCAGCATCTCCAACAGTGCAGCATCACCAACAGTGTGGTATCTCTAACTGTACAGTATCACCAACAGTGCAGCATCGCCAACAGTGCAGCATCGCCAACAGTGCAGCATCTCCAACAGTCCAGCATCTCCGACAGTGCAGCATCTCCAACAGTGCAGTATCCACAATAGTGCGGCATCACCAGTAGTGCAGTATCACCAACATTGTAATTTTTCCAACATGCAGCATCTCCTCCAGTGCAGCATCTCCAACAGTGTAGTATCACCAGTAGTGCAGTATCTCCAACAGTTCAGCATCTCCAACAGCGCAGCATCCCAAACGGTGCAATATCTCCAACAGTTCACCATCTCCAACAGTGCAGCATCTCCAACACTGCAGTATCCACAATAGTGCGGCATCACCAGCAGTGCAGTTTCTCCAACAGTGCAGTTTCTCCAACAATGCAGTATCTCCAGCAGTGCAACAACTCCAACAGTACAGATTCCACAAGAGTGTGGTTTCTCCAACAGTTCAGTATCTCCAAACATGCAGCATCTCCAACAGTGCAGCTTCTCCAATATTGCAATTTTTCCAACTGTACAGCATCTACACCAGTGCAACATCACTAAGAGTGCAGTATATCGAACAGCACCATTTCTCCAATAGTGCAGTTTCTCCAACAGTGCAGCATCTCAACACTGCAGTATCTTCACCAGTGCAACATCTCCAACAGTATAGCATCCCCAACAGTGCAGTATCATCAACAGTGCAGCATCTCCAACAGTGCAGCATCTCTAACTGTGCAGCATCTCCGACAGTGCAGTATCTACAAAAGTGCAGTTTCTCCAACACTGCAGCACACCCAACAGTGCAGTTTCTGCAACAGTGCAGCATCTCCTCCAGTGCAGCATCTCCAACAGTGTAGTATATCCAAAAGTGCAGCATCTCCAATAGTGCAGTATCACCAGTAGTGCAGTTTCTCCAACAGTGCGGTATCTCCAACAGTGCAGCGTCTCAACAGTGCAGTTCTCCAACAATGCAGTTTCTCCAACAGTGCAGTATCCACAATAGTGTGGCATCACCAGCAGTGTATCATTTCCAACAGTGCAGCGTCACCAACAGTGCAGTTTCTCCAATAGTGCAGCGTCACCAATAGTGCAGTTTCTCCAATAGTACAGCGTCACCAACAGTGCAGCATCTCCAACAGAGTAGATTTTCCAACAGTGAAACATCTCTGACAGTGCAATTTCTCCAACTATGCAGTATCTCCAGCAGGGCAGCATCTCCAACAGCGCAGAATCCCCAACAGTGCAGTTTCCACACTGGTGCGGTATTTCCAGCAGTGCAGCATCTCCAACAGTGCAGCATCTCCAACAGTGCAGCATCTCCAACAGTGCAGTTTCTCCAACAGTGCAGCATCACTAAGTGTGCAGCATCTCCAAGAGTGCAGCATCTCCAATAGTGCAGTATCACCAATAGTGCAGTATCACCAATAGTGCAGTTTCTCCAACAGTGCAGCATCGCCAATAGTGCAGTATCTCCAATAGTGCAGTATCACCAATAGTGCAGTTTCTCCAACGATGCAGCACACTCAACCGTGCAGTATCTCCAACAGCACAGCAACCCCAGCAGTGCAGTATCACTAACAGTGCAGCATCTCCAACAGCGCAGTATCTCCAACAGCACAGCATCACCAACAGTGCAGTATCACCAACAGCGCAGTCAGTTTCTCCAATACTGCAGTATTGCCAAAAGTGCAACATCTCCAACAGTACAGCATACCCAACAGTGCAGTATCTCCAACAGTGCAGCATCTCCAACAGTGTAGTATCTCCCACAGTGCAGTATATCCAACAGTGCAGTATATACAATAGTGCAGTTTCTCCAACAGTGTAGTATCTCCAAAAGCGCAGCATCCCCAACAGTGCAGTATCACCAACACTGCAGCACCTCCAACGGTGCAGTACCTCCCACAGTGCAGTATATCCAACAGTGCAGTATATGCAAAAGAGCAGTTTCTCCAACAGTACAGCATCCCCAACAGTGCAGCATCTCCAACAGTGTAGTATCTCCCACAGTGCAGTATATCCAACAGTGCAGTATATGCAAAAGAGCAGTTTCTCCAACAGTGCAGTATCACCAATAGTGCAGTTTCTCCAATAGTGCAGCATCTCCTCCAGTGCAGCATCTCCAATAGTGCAGTATCACCAATAGTGCAGTTTCTCCAACAGTGCAGCATCTCCAATAGTGCAGTATCACTAATAGTGCAGTTTCTCCAACGATGCAGCACACTCAACTGTGCAGTATCTCCAACAGCACAGCAACCCCAGCAGTGCAGTATCACCAACACTGCAGCACCTCCAACAGTGCAGTATCTCCCACAGTATATGCAATAGTGCAGTTTCTCCAACAGTGTAGTATCTCCAAAAGCGCAGCATCCCCAACAGTGCAGTATCACCAATAGTGCAGTTTCTCCAATAGTGCAGCATCTCCTCCAGTGCAGCATCTCCAATAGTGCAGTATCACCAATAGTGCAGTTTCTCCAACAGTGCAGCATCGCCAACAGTGCAGCATCTCCAATAGTGCAGTATCTCCAATAGTGCAGTATCACTAATAGTGCAGTTTCTCCAACGATGCAGCACACTCAACTGTGCAGTATCTCCCACAGTGCAGTATATCCAACGGTGCAGTATATGCAATAGTGGAGTTTCTCCAACAGTGCAACATCTCCAACAGTGCTGCATCTCCAACAGCACAGTATCTCCAACAGCACAGTATCTCCAACAGTGCAGTATTGCCAACAGTGCAACATCTCCAACAGCACAGCACCTCCAACGGTGCAGCTTCTGCAACAGTGCAGCATCTCCAACATTGTAATTTTTCCAACATGCAGTATCTCTTCCAGTGCAGCATCTCCAACAGTGTAGTATATCCAAAAGTGCATTTTCTCCAACAGTGCAGTATCTCCAACACTACAGCATCTCCAACACTGCAGCATCACAAATAATGCAGCATCTCCAACACAGCAGCACCTCCAACAGTGCAGTTCCTGCAACAGTGCAGCATCTCCAACAGTGCAGCATCTCCAATATTGCAATTTTTCCAACTGTGCAGCATCTACACCAGTGCGACATCACTAAGAGTGCAGTATATCCAACAGCACCATTTCTCCAATAGTGCAGTTTCTCCAAAAGTGCAGCATCTCAAACACTGCAGCATCGTCAACAGTGCAACATCTCCAACAGTATTGCATCCCCAACAGCGCAGCATATCCAACAGTGCAGCATCTCCAACAGTGCAGCATCTCCAACAGTGCAACATCTCCAACAGTGTAGCATCACCAACAGTGCAGTACCTCCAACAGCGCAACATCCCCAATAGTGCAGTATCAACAACAGTGCAGCATCTCCAACAGTGCAGTTTCGCCAATAGTACAGTTTCTCCAATAGTGCAGCGTCACCAACAGTGTGGTATCTCTAACTGCGCAGAATCCCCAACAGTGCAGTTTCTCCAACAGTGCTGCATCTCCAACAGTGCACTATCACCAGCAGTGCAGCATCTCCAACAGTGCAGCTTCTCCAACAGTGCAGTATCTCCAACAGTGCAGCATCACAAATAATGCAGCATCTCCAACACAGCAGCACCTCCAACAGTGCAGTTCCTGCAACAGTGCAGCGTCTCCAACAGTGCAGCATCTCCAATATTGCAATTTTTCCAACTGTGCAGCATCTACACCAGTGCAACATCACTAAGAAAGCAGTATATCAAACAGCACCATTTCTCCAATAGTGCAGTTTCTCCATCAGTGTAGTATCTCAAACGCTGCAGTATCGTCAACAGTGCAACATCTCCAACAGTATTGCATCCCTAACAGTGCAGTATCACCAAAAGTGCAGCATCTCCAACACTGCAGCATCACAGATAATACAGCATCTCCAACACAGCAGCACCTCCAACAGTGCAGTTCCTGCAACAGTGCAGCATCTCCAACAGTGCAGCATCTCCAATATTGCAATTTTTCCAACTGTGCAACATCTACACCAGTGCAACATCACTAAGAGTGCAGTATATCCAACAGCACCATTTCTCCAATAGTGCAGCATCTCCAACAGTGCAGCATCACCAACAGTGCAGTGTCACCAACAGTGCAGTTTCTCTAACCGTGCAGCATCATCAATAGTGCAGCATCTCCAACACAGCAGCACCTCCAACAGTGCAACTTCTGCAACAGCGCAGCATCTACAACAGCACAGCATTCCCAACAGTGCAGTATCACCAACAGTGCAGCGTCTCCAACAGTGCAGCGTCTCCAACAGTGCAGTGTCACCAATCGTGCAGTTTCTCCAACAGTGCAGTATCGCCAACAGCGCAGTCAGTTTCTCCAACACTGCAGTATCGTCAACAGTGCAACATCTCCAACAACACAGCATCCCCAACAGTGCAGCATCCCCAACAGTGCAGCATCACCAACAGTGCAGCATCTCCAACAGTGCAGTATCTCCAAAAGTGCAGCATCTCCAACAGTGAGGTGTATCCAACAGTGCAGTATATCCAACACAGCAGCACCTCCAATAGTGCAGCTTCTGCAACAGCGCAGCACCTCCAACAGCGTAGTATCTCCAACAGTGCAGCATCACTAACGGTGCAGTTTCTCCAACAGTGCAGCATCTCCAACAGTGCAGTATCTCCCACATTGCAGTATATCCAATAGTGCAGTATATCCAACAGTGCAGCATCTCCAACAGTGCAGTATCACCAACAGTGCAGTATCTCCAACCGTGTGGTAACTCCAACAGTGCAGTTTCTTCAAAAGTGCAGCTTCTCCAACAGTGTAGCATCACCATTAGCGCAGCATCTCCAACTGTGCTGTATCTCCCGCAGTGCAGTATCTCCAACTGTGCAGCATCTCCAACAGTGCGGCATCTCCCGCAGTGCAGTATCTCCCGCAGTGCAGTATCTCCAACAGTGCAGTATCTCCAACAGTGCAGTATCTCCAACTGTGCAGCATCTCCAACAGTGCAGTATCTCCAACTGTGCTGTATCTCCACAAGGGCAGTATCTCCAACAGTGCAGTTTCTTCAAAAGTGCAGCTTCTCCAACAGTGCAGCATAGAACATAGAACATAGAAAGATACAGCGCAGTACAGGCCCTTCGGCCCTCGATGTTGCGCCGACCGAATCCTACCTAACCTACACTAGCCCAATAACTTCCAAATGCCTATCCAATGCCCGCTTAAATGACCATAAAGAAGGAGAGTTCACCACTGATACAGGCAGGGCATTCCATGAACTCACAACCGCTGTGTAAAGAATCTACCCCTAACATCTGTCCTATACCTACCACCCCTTAATTTAAAGCTGTGTCCCCTAGTAACACCTGACTCCATTAGCGGTAAAAGGTTCTCAGTGTCGACCCTATCTAAACCCCTAATCATCTTATACACCTCTATCAAATCTCCCCTAAACCTTCTCTTCTCCAATGAGAACAGCCCCAAGTCCCTCAGCCTTTCCTCATAAGATTTTCCTACCATGCCAGGCAACATCCTGGTAAACCTCCTCTGCACTCGTTCCAATGCCTCCACATCCTTCCAATAGTATGGCGACCAAAACTGCACACAATACTCCAGATGAGGCCGCACCAGAGTCTTATACAGTTGCAACATGACCTCAGGACTCTGGAACTCAATTCCTCTACCAATAAAGCCCAGTACACCATATGCCTTCCTCACAGCACTATTTACCTGGGTGGCAACTTTCAGAGATCTGTGTACATGGACACCAAGATCCCTCTGCTCATCCACACTACCAAGTAGCCTACCATTAGCCCAGTAATCCATCTTCTTGTTACTCCTACCAAAGTGAATGACTTCACACTTAGCTACATTGAATTCCATTTGCCACATTTCTGCCCAGCTCTGCAACTTATCTATATCCCGCTGTAACCTACCACTTCCTTCCTCACTATCCACAACTCCACCGACTTTTGTGTCATCCGCAAACTTGCTTACCCAGCTTTCAAGCCCTTCCTCTAGATCATTTATAAAGATAACAAAAAGCAATGGTCCCAAAACAGATCCTTGTGGTACACCGCTAGTAACTGCACTCCAAGATGAACATAGTCCATCAACTACTACCCTCTGTCTCCTTCCAGCCAGCCAATTCCTAATCCAAACCTCTAATGTATCCTCAATGCCATACCTCCGTAGTTTTAGCATTAGCCTACCATGGGGAACCTTATCGAACGCCTTACTAAAATCCATATACACAACATCTACTGCTTTACCCTCGTCCACTTCCTTAGTCACCTTCTCAAAGAACTCAATAAGGTTTGTGAGGCACGACCTGCCCTTCACAAAACCATGCTGGCTATCCTTGATCACGTTATTCCTATCCAGATGTTCATAAATCTTATCCCTTACCATTCTCTCTAAGACTTTGCCCACCACTGAAGTCAGACTCACTGGCCTATAGTTACTAGGGCTATCCCTACTCCCTTTCTTGAACAAGGGGACCACATTCGCTATCCTCCAGTCCTCTGGTACTATTCCCGTTGACAATGACGACATAAAAATCCAGGCCAATGGCTCTGCTATCTCCTCCCTAGCTTCCCATAGGATCCTAGGGTAAATGCCATCAGGCCCAGGAGACTTATCTATTTTCATCCTCTCCAATATTCCCAGAACCTCTTCCCTGCATATTTCCAGGCCATCCATTCTAATCATTTGTGACTCCATATTCACATCAGCAACAGTGTCCTGTTCCTGAGTGAATACTGATGAAAAGTATTGATTTAGTGTCTCTCCAATCTCCTCCGCCTCCACACACAACTTCCCACTACTATCTCCCACAGTGGAGCACCTCTAACAGTACAGTATCACCAACAGCGCAGAATCTCCAACAGTCCAGCATCTCTTGATGATGGGCTTATACCCGAAACATCGACTCTCCTGCTCCTCAGACACTGCCTGTGCTGCTGTATTTTTCCAGCGCCATGCTTTTTGACTCTGATCTCCAGCATCTGCAGTCGTCACTTTCTCATAGGACCTGCAACAGCGCAGCATCTCCAACAGCATAGCATCTCCAACAGCATAGTATCTCCAACAGTGCAGCATCTCCAACAGTGCAGTTTCTCCAACAGTGCAGCATCTCCAACAGCGCAGCATCTCCAACAGCGCAGTATCTCCAACAACACAGCACCTTTAGCAGTGCAGCACCTGCAACAGTGCATTATCTCCAACAGCGCAGCACCTGCAACAGTAATATCAAAATGGACTGCAAGAGCCTCTTCAAATATTTCTAAAACAAAGAGAGAGACCAAACTGAACATAGGCCCCTTAGAGAACGAGGTAGGTGAAACAACACTGGAAAGCTAGGAAATGGGAGATGAATTAAATATATACTTTCCATCAGTCTTCATTGTAGAAGGCACCTGTTCCAAAGTATAAAATAATCAAGGAAATACGGTGGCACGGTGGCTCAGTGGTTAGCACTGCTGCCTCACAGCGCCAGAGACCTGGGTTCAATTCCAGCCTCAGGTGACTGTGTGGAGTTTGCACATTCTCCCCGTGTCTGCGTGAGCTCCCTCCGGGTGCTCTGATTTCATCCCACAGTCCAAAGATGTGCAGGCCGGGTAAATTGGCCATGCTAAATTGCCCATAGTGTTAGGTGCATTAGTACGGAATAGATGAATGAGTTTGGGTTGGTTATTCTTCGGAGGGTCAGAGTGGACTTGTTGGGCCGTAGGGAATTGAATCGAATCAAGAAAAGAAAAGGAGGGGAGGAAATGTTCACAATAATTATCACAAGAGATAAGGTACTAGTGAAACTAATGGAGTTTAAGACCAACATGTCCCTTGGAGCTGATGGGATGTGTCCAAGGATATTAAAGGAACTGGATGCAGATAAAGTGGATGCACCGATAGGAATCTGCCAATATAACACTCCATTCAATAAAGTCAGAGAATGAGAAAACACAGATAGCTTAACATTGGCTGTTGGGAAAATGTTAGAGGCTACTATAAAGAGTGTAATAGCAGAGCATTTGAAAATACAATATCATCATTCAGAGTCAGCATGATTTCACAAAGGAGACATCATACTTGGCAAATTTATTAGAATTATTTGGGGAAGTAATAAGCAAGGTAGGCAAAGGGGAACCAGTAAATGTAATATATTTAGGTTTTTGAAAAGGCCTTTGATAACCTGTCACTCATTAGGCTACTTAATAAGGCAAGATATCATGGAGCTCAGAGTGTGCAGCACCCTGAACCCCCAGTATGAGTCTGTGTGTGTGTGTGTGTGGGGGGGGGGGAGGAGGGAATCCCTGCACCCCATGACGGTCAGTGTGTGTGAGACCCCATACCCCAGTGAGTGTCAGTGTGTGTGTGTGTGTGTGTGACCCCATTGGAGAAAGTGAGGACTGCAGATGCTGGGGATCAGAGCTGAAAATGTGTTGCTGGAAAAGCGCAGCAGGTCAGGCAGCATCCAAGGAGCAGGAGTGTCGATGTTTCGGGCATGAGCCCTTCTTCAGGAATGAGGTGAGTGTGCCAAGCGGGCTAAGATAAAAGGTAGGGAGGAGGGACTTGGGGGAGGGGCGTTGGAAATGCGATAGGTGGAAGGAGGTCAAGGTGGGGGGAGGGGAAATGAGGAAACTGGAGAAATCTGAGTTCATCCCTTGTGGTTTGAGGGTTCCTAGGCGGACGATGAGGCGCTCTTCCTCCAACCGTCGTGTTATTATGGTCTGGCGATGGAGGAGTCCAAGGACCTGCATGTCCTTGGTGGAGTGGGAGGGGGAGTTGAAGTGTTGAGCCACGGGGTGGTTGGGTTGGTTGGTCCGGGTATCCCCTAGGTGTTCTCTGAAACGTTCTGCAAGTAGGCAGCCTGTCTCCCCAATATAGAGGAGGCCACATCGGGTGCAGCGAATGCAGTAAATGATGTGTGTGGAGGTGCAGGTGAATTTGTTGTGGATATGGAAGGATCCCTTGGGGCCTTGGAGGGAAGTGAGGGGGGAGGTGTGGGTGCAAGATTTGCATTTCTTGCGGTTGCAGGGGAAGGTGCCGGGAGTGGAGGTTGGGTTGGTGGGGGGTGTGGACCTGACGAGGGAGTCACGAAGGGAGTGGTCTTTTCGGAACGCTGATAGGGGAGGGGAGGGAAATATATCCCTGGTGGTGGGGTCCGTTTGGAGATGGCGGAAATGATGGCGGATGATACGCTGTATATGGAGGTTGGTGGGGTGGTAGGTGAGAACCAGTGGGGTTTTGTCCTGGTGGCGATTAGAGGGGCAGGACTTAAGGGCGGAGGGGCAGGAAGTGGAGGAGATGCGGTGGAGGGCATCGTCGATTACGTCTGAGGGGAAATTGCGGTCTTTGAAGAAGGAGGCCATCTGGGCTGTGCGGTGTTGGAACTGGTCCTCCTGGGAGCAGATGCAGCGGAGACGAAGGAATTGGGAATATGGGATGGCGTTTTTACAGGGGACAGGGTAGGAGGAGGTGTAGTCTAGGTAGCTGTAGGAGTCGGTCGGTTTATAGTAAATGTCCGTGTTGATTCGTTCGCCTGAGATAGAAATGGAAAGGTCTAGGAAGAGGAAGGAGGTGTCTGAGACTGTCCAGGTAAATTTGAGGTTGGGGCGAAAGGTGTTGGTAAAGTGGATGAACTGTTCAACCTCCTCGTGGGAGCACGAGGCAGCGCCGATACAGTCATCGATGTAGCGGAGGAAAAGGTGGGGGGTGGTGCCAGTGTAGCTGCGGAAGATGGACTGTTCCACATATCCTACAAAGAGACAGGGATAGCTGGGGCCCATGCAGGTGCCCATGTGGGACCACATACCCCAGTGAGAATCAGTGTGTGTGTGGGACCCCATACCCCAGTGAGAGTCAGTGTGTGTGTGGGACTGTACCCCAGTGAGAGTCAGTGTGTGTGTGGGACCCCATACCCCAGTGAGAGTCAGTGTGCGTGTGGGAACTTGTACCCCAGTGAGAGTCAGTGTGTGTGTGGGACTGTACCCCAGTGAGAGTCACTGTGTGTGTGGGACCCTGTACCCCAGTGAGAGTCAGTGTGTGTGTGGGACTGTACCCCAGTGAGAGTCACTGTGTGTGTGGGACCCTGTACCCCAGTGAGAGTCAGTATGTGTGTGGGACCCTGTACCCCAGTGAGAGTCAGTGTGTGTGTGGGCCCCTGTACCACAGTGAGAGTCAGTGTGTGTGTGGGCCCCTGTACCCCAGTGAGAGTCAGTGTGTGTGTGGGCCCCTGTACCCCAGTGAGAGTCAGTGTGTGTGTGGGACTGTACCCCAGTGAGAGTCAGTGTGTGTGTGGGCCCTGTACCCCAGTGAGAGTCAGTGTGTGTGTGGGACACTGTACCCGAGTGAGAGTCAGTGTGTGTGTGGGACCCTGTACCCCAGTGAGAGACAGTGTGTGTGTGGGCCCCTGTACCCCAGTGAAAGTCAGTGTGTATATGGGACCCTGTATCCTAGTGAGAGTCAGTGTGTGTGTGGGACTGTACCCCAGTGAGAGTCAGTGTGTGTGTGGGACCCTGTACCCCAGTGAGAGTCAGTGTGTGTGTGGGACTGTACCCCAGTGAGAGACAGTGTGTGTGTGTGGGACCCTGTACCCCAGTGAGAGTCAGTGTGTGTGTGGGCCCCTGTACCCCAGTGAGAGTCAGTGTGTGTGTGGGACTGTACCCCAGTGAGAGTCAGTGTGTGTGTGGGACCCTGTACCCCAGTGAGAGTCAGTGTGTGTGTGGGTCCCTGTACCCCAGTGAGAGTCAGTGTGTGTGTGGGACTCCGTACCCCAGTGAGAGTCAGTGTGTGTGTGGGACCCTGTACCCCAGTGAGAGTCAGTGTGTGTGTGGGAACCTGTATCCCAGTGAGAGTCAGTGTGTGTGTGGGACTGTACCCCAGTGAGAGTCAGTGTGTGTGTGGGACCCTGTACCCCAGTGAGATCAGTGTGTGTGTGTGGGACCCTGCACCCCAGTGAGAGTCAGTGTGTGTGTGGGCCCTGTAACCCAGTGAGAGACAGTGTGTGTGTGGGCCCCTGTACCCCAGTGAGAGTCAGTGTGTGTGTGGGCCCTGTACCCCAGTGAGAGTCAGTGTGTGTGTGGGACCCTGTGCCCCAGTGAGAGTCAGTGTGTGTGTGGGACCCTGTACCCCAGTGAGAGTCAGTTTGTGTGTGGGAACCTGTATCCCAGTGAGAGTCAGTGTGTGTTGGGACTGTACCCCAGTGAGAGTCAGTGTGTGTGTGTGGGACCCTGCACCCCAGTGAGAGTCAGTGTGTGTGTGGGACCCTGTACCCCAGTGAGAGTCAGTGTGTGTGTGGACCCTGTACCACAGTGAGAGTCAGTGTGTGTGGGACTGTACCCCAGTGAGATTCAGTGTGTGTGTGGGACTATACCCCACTGAGAGTCAGTGTGCGTGTGTGGGCCCTGTACCCCAGTGAGAGTCTGTGAGAGTGTGTGTGTGTGTGTGTGTGTGTGTGTGTGTGTGTGTGTGTGTGTGTGTGTGTGTGTGTGTGTGTGTGTGACCCTGTACCCCAGTGAGTGTCAGTGTGTGTGTGGGAGTGTACCCCAGTGAGAGTCAGTGTGTATAGGTTGCTGAGCCATTTTATCTGATTGAGTGAAGTTGTGGTCCCATGTAGAAGGTGCCTAATTGAATAGCCTCGTTATTCATTAATTAGGCTGGTGAGGAGGACTTGTGTTGAGAAAGTGCTGTGCTCTCAGTGAAGGAAGTGTGCAGCTCTCTCTCCCCCCAACCCCCAGCCCCCCACCCAGTTAGTATCAGCTGCTAGCTCCCTGTCTCTCTCTCTGTCTCTCTCTGCCTCACTCTCTCTCCCTCTCCCCGCTCTCTCTCTCTCTCTCTCTTCCTCCCTGTCTCTCTCTCTCTCTCTCTGTCTCTGGGAGCAGGGATGTGTGACGAGTTTGGAACAAGTTGTGGGTCTGTCTGTCTGTCTGTCAGGCTGCTCGTTTCCACACAGGAGCCTGCGCTTGATGGTTGCCAGGGAAACCATTAGGAACCTAGCAACCGCTGCATCATCCGCGCCGAGGTTCAGTTCTTGCATCTCATTAAAAACACTGCAGCTCCTGAGTGCTCCATTCAAAAAAAAATCACCAAATTATCACAGGTTTTAATTCTTCCACCCATCTGTTTGGTAATTTTCGCATTGCGTAAATATTTGACTTGTAATTATTGGTGCCTCATTAGTGCTGGTTCTGAGATTCACACAGCAATGGGACAATAATTGCGAGCAATAGATCAGAAATGCCCAGTGAAGGGTGTGGAGAGCACAGACAGCAGCAAGCCCCCACTCAGTCACCACTCACTGATACACCTCCATTCCTCAGTTATGTTTCTGGGAGGGGGACGTCTCCATGAATACCTCAGCCCCACAGACATTACAGATTCCTTCCCACTGGTGTTGGGACATGGAGTTAATGGGAATGTGGGAATAATTAATTTACAAATTGTCTTATCGCTGTGAGTGCCATATCCACAAAAGGAGGCAAAATTAATCTTTCAAAGATTTAGATTTCGGGTTTCCGTCATTAGTTCCTTAATTTTCACCTCGTTAACATCTCCCGTTCCACAGAAACATTGTGGTTGAATGGATGTTTGACTTTATACTTACCTCCGAATCAGAAGGTTTACTCCAAAGATTCAAGCCCAAATTCCAAACTGAATCTCCCACTGGATTACTGAAAGAGTGCTGCACTCTTAGTGGGTCAGTGCTGAGGGAGTGCCACACGGTCAGAGGGTCAGTGCTGAGGGAGTGCAGCACTGTCAGAGGGTCAGTGCTGAGGGAGTGCCGCACTGTCAGAGGGTCAGTGCTGAGGGAGTGCCGCACTGTCAGAGGGTCAGTGCTGAGGGAGTGCCACACTGTCAGAGGATCAGTGCTGAGGGAGTGCCGCACCGTCAGAGGGTCAGTGCTGAGGGAGTGCCACACTGTCAGAGGGTCAGTGCTGAGGGAGTGCCACACGGTCAGAGGGTCAGTGCTGAGGGAGCGCCGCACTGTCAGAGGGTCAGTGCTGAGGGAGCGCTGCACTGTCAGAGGGTCAGTGCTGAGGGAGCGCTGCACTGTCAGAGGGTCAGTGTTGAGGGACTGCCGCACTGTCAGAGGGTCAGTGCTGAGGGAGTGCAGCACTGTCAGAGGGTCAGTGCTGAGGGAGCGCTGCACTGTCAGAGGGTCAGTGTTGAGGGAGTGCAGCACTGTTAAAGGTCAGTGTTGAGGGAGTGCAGCACAGTCAGAGGGTCAGTACCAAGGGAGTGCCACACTGTCACAAGGTCAGGACTGATTGAGGGCTGAACTGTTGGAGGGTCATTGCTGAGGGAGGGCCACTTTGATGGACAGTCAGTACTGAGGGAGTGTCGCACAGTTGGAGGGTCAGTACTAAGGGAGTACCGCACTGTCAGAGGATTAGTGCTGAGGGAGGGCAACTCTGATGGACGGTCAATACTGAGGAGCGCTGCACTGTCAGAGGATCAGTACAGAGTGAGTGCTGCACTGTCAGGCAGTCAGTGCTGAGGGAGTGCCGCACTGTCAGAGGGTCAGTACTGAGGGAGTGCCGCACTGTCAGAGGGTCAGTACTGAGGGAGTGCCGCACTGTCAGAGGGTCAGTGCTGAGGGAGTGCCGCACTGTCAGAGGGTCAGTGCTGAGGGAGTGCCACACTGTCAGAGGATCAGTGCTGAGGGAGTGCCGCACCGTCAGAGGGTCAGTGCTGAGGGAGTGCCACACTGTCAGAGGATCAGTGCTGAGGGAGTGCCACACTGTCAGAGGGTCAGTGCTGAGGGAGTGCCGCACTGTCAAAGTGCTTAGGGAGCACCCACTGTTGGACAGTCAATGCTGAGGGACCACTGTTCTGTTGGAGGGTCAGTACTGAGGGACTGCTGCACTGTCATGAGATAACACAATGGGACAAGTGGCCGAACTATGGCTAACAAAGAAAGTAGGACAGTAAGAGATCCAAAGAAAACTATGAAATTTCATCAGAAAAGTCGCAAGCCTAAGGACTGAGAACAGTTTCTATGTTGTGAAAGTATACAAAGAGGTCGATTAAAAGGCTAAAAATAGAATATGAGAGTAAACTTGCAAGGAACATAAAAAGACGAAGGATTTCTATAAGTACATTACATAAACACAATGAAGACCAATGTGGGCACCTTACACCCAAACAGGAAAATTGATAATAGGAACCAAAGAAATAGCAAAGTAATTAAACAACTTCATTACATCTGTAATAACATCTCAGAAATGCTAGAGAAGCAGTGTCTGTGGAAGTGTTGAAAGAGTTTGTATTAGTTAAAGAAACTTTTCAGGAAACAGTAATAGGACTGAAGGCTGATCAATCCCCATGACCTGATAATCTACATCACAGGATACTAAAGGAGATAGCCATCTAATAGTGGATGCATTGGTTGTTATCTTCTGTAAATTCTGAAAAGTCCTGGCAGATTAGAACATGACAACTGTGACCCCACTACAGTACTTAAAAAAGGAAGGAGGGAGGAAACTGGGATGTACAGACCAGTTAAGCCTAATATCAGGGGAAGAAGGGAAAATGCTGGATTCTACTGCAAAAAATGGGTTAGAAGCCATAAAGATGAACAGCACAGAACAGACCCTTCGGTCCAACCCGTCCATGCCGACCAGATATCCCAACCCAATCTAGTCCCACCTGCCAGCGCCCGGCCCATATCCATCCAAACCCTTCCTACCCGCATACCCGTCCAGATGCCTTTTAAATGTTGTAATTATATAAGCCTCCACCACTTCCTCTAGCAGCTCATTCCATACATGTGCTACCCACTGCGTGAAAAAGCTGCCCCTTAGGTCTCTTTCATATCTTTCCCCTCTCACCCTTAACCTATGCCCTCTAGTTCTGGACTCCCCCACCCCAGGGAAAAGACCTTGTCTATTTACCCTATCCATGCCCCTCATGATTTTATAAACCTCTATAAGGTTACCCCTCAGCCTCCGACGCTCCAGGGAAAACAGCCCCAGTCTGTTCAGCCTCTCCCTGTAGCTCAAATCCTCCAACCCTGGCAACATCCTTGTAAATCATTTCTGAACCCTTTCAAGTTTCACAACATCATCCCGATAGGAAGGAAACCAGAATTGCACGCAATATTCCAACAGTGGCCTAACCAATGTCCTGTACAGCCGCAACACGACCTCCCAACTCCTGTACTCTATACTCTGACCAATAAAGGAAAGCATACCAAATGCTGCCTTCACTATCCTATCTACCTGTGACTCCAATCACTCAGAATGTATCAACAGGATTACACAAAGTAAACCTGAATTTACGAAAGGGAAATTATGATTGCCAAGCCTACTGGAGTGTTGTGAGCATATAACTGGTAGAATAGTTGAGGGAGAATTTGGGTGGTGAATTTGAATTTTCAGAAAGTTTTGACAAGTCCCCACGTAGAAATTAAATGGCAACATTAAAGTCCATGAGATTGGTGGGCATAGATTGAGAATTGATTAGCAGACAAGAAACAGAGCAGGAATAAATATGTCCTTTCTGGACTGGGAGGCTGTGTATCGAGTGGGGTTTCTGTGGGATCAACTATTCACATGTCAATGATTTAAATGAGGGAATCAAATGTAATATTTTCAAGTTTGCTGACAACACAAAAGCACTTTGTATCTAACCCAGCACAGTCAATGCAATGTGTCATTTCTTCATTCAGATCCATCAGCTCCACATTTGCAGCTTGCTGTTCTCTCAGCTACAGGCGGCAGCACACCCTTGGTACTTGAGGAAGCTGCAGAAAAATACCTGCAGCCAATGGTTTAACTCAGTGACCCTCAATGTTCCTGTCAGAGATTGTTCCTTCCTCAGTATCTCTCTCTCTCTCTCTCCCTCTCCCTCTCCCTTGCTCACTTGTTTCAGAGACAGTGTTGGTTCGGCTGTGTGATCCTGCCAGATAGAGAGTTGGATTCAGGAGATGGAGCAACTCCTGGAGAGAAATTAATGATCAAATCTCTCAGTCCAAGCCAAACCCAATCACTCATAACTATTCAGCTCATCTTCCAACCTGGTTAATATTCAGCATGGAACTTGCACAGGTTCCCAAGCAGTTTGAGGTCTGCTCAAAACAATAATTGATTTTTTTTTTACTCTGTTACATTCCCACAACAGACTTATCCCATCTTCGATGTAGCAATGTGCTCATCCTCGAACATATTTGGGAGCCATTTGTGAAGAGATTTGAAAATGGGGAGAGAAAGGACAGAGAATTTGAGCATGAAATAAATGAGTCACCTTCAGTGTGAAGGGGTACAGTACATGGAGGGTAGGTTAATGATCAGCTGTTTACAATCTATAACAGGGCAAAGACTGAGTGTAATATCACCATATTTCTTGATGATACAAAGCAAGGGGACATAGAAAAATATAGACAATTAAGGATAGGGAAAGAAGAAAATGGGATATAATGGGGAAAGTGTGAAATTATCCACTTTGGTGAAAAGATTGGAGAAGTAGAAATATTTTCTAAAAGGTGGTATTCTAGTATATGTTGCTGGTTAGAGGGATTTGAGTTTCTTTGTTCATAACTCACAAAAATTTCATATGCAGGTACAAAAAGAAATTAGGTAACCCGGTGTGATCGTCTTTATTGCAAAGGGCAGAGTTTAAGAGCAAGAAATCTTGCTGCAGCTGTTCAGGACTTTATTGAGAGCACACATGGAGTACAGGGTCCAGTTTGGTCTCTGGGGTATACTTAGCTTTATTCCTTGAGGCTATCCCTGCTCAGTACCATCATGGCTAAATGTTTCTCTCATGTCCAATTTCCTGCTCTTTCAGGTCAAAAAACCTACCAATTTCAGTCTTGAATATAATCAATGGCTGACATCCCCAGCTCTCTGAGGCAGTGAATTCCAATGGTCCACAATTCTCTGAGTGAGAAAATGCCTCATCTCAGTCTCAAATAGACAAACTCTTTATCCTAAGACCGTGTCTCCAATCTAGATTCGATCTGGAGATGCCGGTGTTGGACTGGGGTGTACAAAGTTAAAAATCACACCACACCAGGTTAAAGTCCAACAGGTTTAATTGGAAGCACTAGCTTTCGGAGCAACATTCCTTCATCAGATGGCAGCACTCCGAAAGCTAGTGCCTCCAATTAAACCTGTTGGACTATAACCTGGTGTGGTGTGATTTTTAACTTAATTCTAGATTCTCCAATCAGAGAGAAACAGCTTCTCAGCATTGGATCTGTTTCACTGTCATCATTTCTCCTTCATTACAACATTTAAAAGGTACCTGAATGGGTAGGTGAATAGGAAGGTTTAGAGGGATTTGGGCCAAGTGCTGGCAAAAGGGACTAGACTAATTTAGATTATCTGCTCGGCATGGATGAGTTGGACCAAATGGTCTGCTTCCCTGCTGTACATCTCCATGACTCGATGATTCTTTTAAACCCAAGTGAACGTGACTAATTGACTCAATCTCAGTCACTGCTTTGCTGGACTTTGTATTAGTGAGTCTGTCTGGCATCAGTCACCATCTCCTCCTTCATTCATTCTTAACTTAGACCAGAGAAGGTTAAGAGACTCCACATTAAGGTTAGGAGGAAGTTTAGTCACTGAGGTGTTCAAACTCACTCAGGGTTTTGATAGAAAGTGAAGAAACAGAAACCGTGTCTAGTGACAGAAACTTGATACCATCCAGGAGAAAGCAGCCATTTGACTGGCACCCCATCCACTTCCTTAATCATCCACTATAGAGTCTCAATAACAATATTCTGTACCATTTACAATATGCATTGCAGAAATTCACCAAAGCTCCTTAGATAGCACCTTCCAAACCCGTGACTTTTTCCATCTAGAAGGACAAGGGCACCAATTACATAGGAACACCACTACACATTCCCTTCCAAACCACTCGCCATCCTGACTCAGAAGTGTATTGCCATTCCTTCAGTGTTACTGGGTCAAAATCCTGGAATTTCCTCCCTGACAGCATTATGGGTCTACCTACAGAACATGGACAGCAGTGTTTCAAAACATCTACTCACCAGCAACTTCTCAAACCAGGCCAACTGGAAAACTCTTTCAAAGAGCTAGTAGAGGCAATGGTGGGTTGAATAGCCTCCACCTATACTATATGGTTCCAGCAGCACAGGTCAGGCTCATTCCAGGGAAACTGAATGTTGCTCCCTCAAAGAAACACATGTGGTGTTTCCTGATCACGCTCAGCTGGTGGAATATTGAGAGTGAGGGTTTGACTGCTCTCTTAGCTTTCATCATGATTCAGATGTGATTCCTGCAGTATGTCATGTGCCTCACTGGCCCCATTCACAGATCCTGACAGTAGACAAGAGAATGAGAGAATAATTGACAGCTCTGAATGACTGATTCCTACCCTCACCCACACAAGTCAAATGATATCTGGGAGGCTGTCTGCTCTTCCCATGCTATTACAGCAACATTAGAATCAAATAAATTGAAATATAAACCTTCTTTAGGAAAAAGAAAACCCTTTGAAAGTTCAAAGTGTGTCTTACTGACTCAATCCATCAGTTAATTGGATTCATGTTGCCAGAATTGGAACTATTGATGGGAGCCTATGATTAAAGTGTATGGCTAGAATCACAAAGTTCAAAACTTAGCAGTTCCTTTGTGATCTTTGATGTTAATTGTAGGTTTTCCAATAATTAAAGAGGATTTATCCCTTTTCTGGGGCCAAATAGCCAGGACTAGAGGAAGGGATTCGCCTCCTCTCTGTCCATCCAGAATCTTTGCAATTAAAGTGCAGGAGAAAATCAGATTCAATTTTCTCTTCACTCTGCAGTTCAACAGGAAAACATTCCTTTTTTTTGTCATCTTGTACCATTTATCAGCTTTGAATTAGAAAAATCAGTTTTTCAATTTCTTCTCTCATACCCCAAAGCCGTTCAATGATTATTATCACACATTTGTTTGGAAGAGTTTGCTGTGTGTAAATTGGTTGACAGGTTCCATACATTATAACAGCAACTACACTTCAACACTACGTCATTGTCCATAAAGTGATCTGAAATACGCTAAGTTTGCTACATAAATATGAAGATTTAGTTATTTTCATCTGCATGACGGATGAACTCTCCCATCAAAGGCCTTACATAGACTGTGGAAGATCAAAGATCAGACACAGGCACACTGGAATAATCAAATTTGCAAGTTACTAAAACATGGGCAAGGGTTTCTGAAGTTGATGAGCTGAGGCAGGAGAGGAGAGGTAGAATTCAGAGGTGGGGAAATCATGCAGAACTGTACCGCTGAGGCTATATAAGGCTGTGGTCAGACCGCATTCGCAATATTATGCACGGTTTTGGACCCTGAATCTCAGAAAGGATATACTGGCTTTGGAGGGTGTGCAGGGGAGGTTTATAAGAGTAATCCCAGGGGTGAAGGGCTTGTCATATGAGGAGCTGTTGAGTATCCTGGGTCTGTACATGATGGAAATGTGTTGCTGGTCAAAGCACAGCAGGCCAGGCAGCATCTCAGGAATAGAGAATTCGACGTTTCGAGCATAAGCACTTCATCAGGAAACGTCGAATTCTCTATTCCTGAGATGCTGCCTGGCCTGCTGTGCTTTGACCAGCAACACATTTGCAGCTGTGATCTCCAGCATCTGCAGACCTCACTTTTTACCTGTAAATGATGGAGATTAGAAGGATATAGGGATATGATCAAAATTTACAGAATGTTGAGCGACCTGGATAAGTGGAAATTGAGAAGTTGTTTCCATTAGTGGGAGAGGTTAGGACCTGAAGGCACAGACTCGGTGTGAGGGAATGATCTTTTAGAACTGAGATGAGGAGGAATTTCTTCAGCCAGTGGGTAGTGAATCTGTGGAACACATTGCCACAGAGGGCTGTGGAGGCCAAGTCATTGAGTGTCTTTAAGACAGAGATAGATAGGTTGTTGATGAGTGAGGGAATCAAGAGTTATGGGGAGACGATAGGAGAATGGGGTTGAGAAACATATCAGCCATGATTCAATGGTGAAACAGAGTCAATAGGCCAAGTAGCAAAATTCTGCTCCTATATAGAATCATAGAGTATATCTTACGTAGAACATAGAACATTATAGTGTAGGACAGGCCCTTCAGCCCTCGATGTTCTGCCGACCTGTGGAACCAAGTCCTTCAGCCTTTCCTTGAAAGACCTTCCCTCCATACCAGGCAACATCCTGATAAATCTCCTCTGCACCCTTTCCAAAGCTTCCACATCCTTCCTATAATGCGCTGGCCAGAACTGTACACAATACTCCAAGTGCGGCCGCACCAGAGTTTTGTACAGTTGCAACATGACCTCATGACTCTGAAACTCAATTCCTCTACCAATAAAAGCTAACACACTGTATGCCTTCTTAACAACCTTATCAACCTGGGTGGCAAATCTCAAGGATCTCTTTTCAATCCTCCCACTTCCTCCAAACTAAAGGAGTTGCCATGGGCACCCGCATGGGCCCCAGCTATGCCTGCCTCTTCGTAGGATATGTGGAACAGTCCATCTTCCGCAACTACACTGGCACCACCCCCCACCTTTTCCTCCGCTACATCGATGACTGTATCGGCGCTGCCTCGTGCTCCCACGAGGAGGTTGAACAGTTCATCAACTTTACTAACACCTTCCATCCCGACCTGAAATTCACCTGGACTGTCTCAGACTCCTCCCTCCCCTTCCTAGACCTTTCCATTTCTATCTCGGGCGACCGACTCAACACAGACATCTATTATAAACCGACTGACTCCCACAGCTACCTGGACTACACCTCCTCCCACCCTGCCCCCTGTAAAAACGCCATCCCATATTCCCAATTCCTTCGTCTCCTCCGCATCTGCTCCCAGGAGGACCAATTCCAACACCGCACAGCCCAGATGGCCTCCTTCTTCAAGGACCGCAGATTCCCCCCAGACGTGATCGACGATGCCCTCCACCGCATCTCCTCCACTTCCCGCTCCTCCGCCCTTGAGCCCCGCTCCTCCAACCGCCACCAAGACAGAACCCCACTGGTTCTCACCTACCACCCCACCAACCTGCGCATACAACGTATCATCCGCCGCCATTTCCGCCACCTCCAAACGGACCCCACCACCAAGGATATATTTCCCTCCCCTCCCCTATCAGCGTTCCGCAAGGACCACTCCCTTCGTGACTCCCTCGTCAGATCCACACCCCCCACCAACCCAACCTCCACCCCCGGCACCTTCCCCTGCAACCGCAGGAAATGTAAAACTTGCGCCCACACCTCCACACTCACTTCCCTCCAAGGCCCCAAGGGATCCTACCATATCCGCCACAAGTTCACCTGTACCTCCACACACATCATCTATTGCATCCGCTGCACCCGATGTGGCCTCCTCTATATTGGTGAGACAGGCCGCTTACTTGCGGAACGCTTCAGAGAACACCTCTGGGCCGCCCGAACCAACCAACCCAATCACCCCGTGGCTCAACACTTTAACTCTCCCTCCCACTCCACCGAGGACATGCAGGTCCTTGGACTCCTCCACCGGCAGAACACAACTACACGACGGCTGGAGGAGGAGCGCCTCATCTTCCGCCTGGGAACCCTCCAACCACAAGGTATGAATTCAGATTTCTCCAGCTTCCTCATTTCCCCTCCCCCCACCTTGTCTCAGTCGGTTCCCTCAACTCAGCACCGCCCTCCTAACCTGCAATCCTCTTCCTGACCTCTCCGCCCCCACCCCACTCCGGCCTATCACCCTCACCTTGACCTCCTTCCACCTATCCCACCTCCATCGCCCCTCCCCCTAGTCCCTCCTCCCTACCTTTTATCTTAGCCTGCTTGGCTCTCTCTCTCTCTTATTCCTGATGAAGGGCTTATGCTCGAAACGTTGAATTCTCTATTCCTGAGATGCTGCCTGGCCTGCTGTGCTTTAACCAGCAACACATTTGCAGCTCAGGGATCTCTGCTCATCTACATTACCAAGAATCTTACAATTAACACAGTACTTTATTCCTTTGCTCTTTCCAAAATGAATCACCTCACTTTTCTGCAGTAAACTCCATTTGCAACCTCTCAGCCCAGCTCTGCAGCTTATCTATGTCTGTCTGTAACCTATAACATCCTTCGTCACTATCCACAACTCCACCGACCTTACTGTCATCCATAAATTTATGACCCATCTTTGTAAGCCCTCACCCAGGTCATTTATAAAAACGACAACCAGCAATGGGCCCAAAACAGATCCTTGGGTGTACCATTAATAACTGAGCTCCAAGATGAACATTTCCCATCAACCACCACCCTCTGTCTTCGTACTGTTAGCCAATGTCTAATCCAAGCCACTAAATCACCCTCAATCCCACGCCTCTGTATTTTGTGCAATAGCCTACCACGAGGAAACTTATCAAACCCTTTACTGAAATCCATATGCACCACATCGACCGCTTTACCCTCATCCACTTGTTTGGTCATGATCTCAAAGAACTCAATAATGTTTGTGAAGCATTACCTACTTTTCACAAAACTGTGTTGACTATCCATAATCAATTACTCCTTTCTAGATGATTATAAATCCTATCTCTTATAACTTTTTCCAACACCTTGCCCACAACCAAAGTAAGGCTCACTGGTCTGTAATTACCAGGGTTGGCTCTAATCCCCTTCTTGCACAAGGGAACATTTGCTATCCTCCAGTCTTTTGGCACTATTCCTGTAGATAATGATGACATAAAGATCAAAGCCAAAGGCTCTGCAAACTCGTCCCTGGCTTCCCAGAGAATCCTAGGATAAATCCCATCTGGCCCAGGGGACTTATCTATTTTCACATTTTCCAGAACTGCTAACAGCTCCTCCTTGTGAACCTCAATCCTGCCTAGTTAGTAGCCTGTATCTCAGTATTCTCTTCAACAACATTGTCTTTTTACAGTACTAACGAAAAATATTCATTTTGCGCTTCCCCATCTCCTCGGACTCCAAACACAACTTCCCACTACTATCCTTGATTGACCCTAATCTTAAGGTAGGTAAAAACAATGACTGCAGATGCTGGAAACCAGATTTTGGATTAGTGGTGCTGGAAGAGCACAGCAGTTCAGGCAGCATCCGAGGAGCAGTAAAATTGACGTTTCGGGCAAAAGCCCTTCATCAGGAATAACGTACTCTAGTCATTCTTTTATTCCTGATATACTACAGAAAGTTTTAGGGTTTTCCCTGATCCTATCTGCCAACAACTTCTCATGTCCACTCCTGGCTCTTCTTAGCTCTCTCTTTAGGTCTTTCCTGGCTAATCTGTAACTCTCAAGCACCCTAACTGAACCTTCACATCTCACCTTTAACATAAACCTTCTTCCACTGGACAAAAGATTCAATTTCTTTAGTAAACCACGGCTCCTGCACTCAACCACTGCCTCCCTGCCTGACAGCTACATACTTACCAAAGACACAGTAGCTGTTCCTTGAATAAGCTCCACATTTCAATTGTGCCCATTCCTTGCAGTTTCCTTCCCTATCCTATGCATCCTAAAGTTTGCCTAATCGTAACATAATTGCCTTTCCTCCAGCAATAACTCTTGCCCTGCGGTATATACCCATCCCTTTCCATCTCTAATGTAAACATAATTGAGTTGTGGTCACTATCACCAAAGTGCGCTCCTACCTCCAAATCTAACACCTGGCTGGGTTCATCACCAGTACCAAATCTAATGTGGCCTTGCCCCTTGTTGGCCTGTCTACATACTGTGTCAGGAAACCCTCCTGCACACATTGGACAAAAACTGGCCCATTTAAAGTACTCGAACTATCATATTTCCATTCAATATTTGGAAAGTTAAAGGCCCCCATAACAACTACCCTGATATTCTCACTCCTATCCAGAATCATCTTTGCTATTCTTTCCTCTACATCTACATGTTAAGGTTTTATGTCGAGAATTATGTGTTCAGAAGCTCATCTTAGAGTCAAATATAACACCAGGGTTAAAAAATGTTGGCTTCAGCAATGGAGATGGAGTGACATGGGGTGGCTTCAGGGAAAGACAAAGACTATAGCCTGGAGAAACTCAGCAGGTCTGGCAGCATCTGAGAAACAGAGTTAACGTTTTGAGTCCAATATGACTTCTTAGCAACATCCATTTGGAAAAAAAAACTCTGCACAAAGGTTGCGAAGGCTTCAGGAAAGAAAGAACAAAAGGGAATATTTGTGATGGGTACTGGGCAGGAAAGAGTAAATCACAAAAATAATGATGGTTGAAGGCAAAAGGTGCGGATATTACAACAAGACACAAGAGTTGCGTGCAGAGGAACAGAAATAATTCTGATTGTCCGAGAGAGAGAAAATGGGAGCAGCGACTCAAATCGAAAGAAGGTTGTGGTGTTATTCTCTGGGCTTGGAGTGGTGTGGGAGGGATGCCGAGGAAGAGAGAGAGTGTGAAAGAGAATTCATTTTGCACATCAGTTTATATACCAGCAGGGGTCAGTGGATAATAGTCAGGAGCAGGAAGATTGACTGATAGTTTCCCTCCTCCTCCCCCACCCAGGGTCTCAGGTTAAGTAAAACCCAATTCCTGCTGCAAATCCTAACCCGCCCAATGAGGGGAGGAATGTGTGAATGAAGGTTGGACAGTGATAGCAGCGAGACCCAGTCTGAGTCAAACAAAAGGGCAGCTCTGAAGAGAGTTCTCTGAAAGCTGGCGGAGAAACAGGGGGCTGAGAGACTGGGGTGGGGAGGGGGAAATAACTGCTCCTTCCAGCTTTCACATTGCTGCTGCCCCCAGCCCCCAGCTCCCTCCTGTTGGGGATGTTGTCCCAGACAGACAGTGAGGGTTCATGTTGAGGAATGTGTTTGCTCTCTCTCTCTCAGACAAACAGCCCAGGCTTCTCCCTTCCTCAAGCATCAACAGCCTCTTTCTTTATCCTCTCTGTAATTTTCCTCATGTAAAAAAAAATCTGAGCGGTTTTTTTTCGCTTGTGCAGGATCCGCGTTTATTATATCATCGAGCGTGTGGAGCCAGTCTGCTCCCAGTTTCCAAATCTTCCACTTCACATTAAAAGTCCCCGCTACCCCCTGGCCTGGAGCGGCTGCTGAGGATTAACTCCTTGTTCGCCAAAGCTCCCCGCGCTCAACAACACTGTGCTGCAAATTCAACAAAAGCAAGAGCAGGCTATTCAGCCCGTCCATGCTGTTGCTCAAGGCAGTGAGCATCGATGGAGAGAAAACTATCCTCGGACTTGGTGTAGGACAATACCTGGTGTGGTACCCAGCCTGTGTCTCTGAGCAGGGTGACCAGCAACTTGTGCACAGCTTCACCCATTCTCCTATAACAGACCCCCAGACCCACCATTCCCCGGATACAGTCCCCCAGGCCCACCATTCTCTGGGATACAGTCCCCCAGACCCACCATTCCCCGGATACAGTCCCCCAGACCCACCATTCCCCAGATACAGTCTCCCAGACCCACCATTCTCTGGGATACAGTCCCCCAGACCCACCATTCTCTGGGATACAGTCCCCCAGACCCACCATTCCCCGGATACAGTCTCCCAGACCCACCATTCTCTGGGATACAGTCCCCCAGACACACCATTCCCCGGATACAGTCTCCCAGACCCACCATTCTCTGGGATACAGTCCCCCAGACCCACTATTCCCTGGATACAGTGCCCCCAGACCCACCATTCCCCTCGATACAGACCCCCAGACCCACCATTCCCTGGGATATAGTCCCCCAGACCCACCATTCCCCAGATACAGTCCCCCAGATTCACCAGTCCCCAGATATAGTCCCCCAGACCAACCATTCCCCGGATACAGTGCCCCAGACCCACCATTCCCCAGATACAGTACCCCAGACTCACCATTCCCCAGATACAGTCCCCCAGACTCACCATTCCCTGGATACAGTGCCCCAGACCCACCATTCCCCAGATACAGTCCCCCAGACTCACCATTCCCTGGATACAGTGCCCCAGACCCACCATTCCTTGGGATACAGTCCCCCAGACCCACCATTCCCCAGATACAGTCCCCCAGACCCACCATTCTTGGGATACAGTCCCCCAGACCCACCTTCCCCCAGATACAGTCCCCTAGACTCACCATTCCCCTATTACAGTCCCCCAGACCCACCATTCCCGTATACAGTCCCCCAGACCCACCATTCCCTGGATACCGTCCGCCAGACCCACCATTTTTGGGATACAGTCCCCCAGACCCACCATTCCCCAGATACAGTCCCCCGGACTCACCATTCCCTGGATATAGTCCCCCAGACTCACCATTCCCTGGATACAGTGCCCCAGACCCACCATCCCCCAGATACAGTCCCCCAGACTCACCATTCCCCGGATACAGTCCCCCAGACCCACCATTCCCCGGATACAGTGCCCCAGACCCACCATTCCCCAGATACAGTCCCCCGGACTCACCATGCCCCGGATACAGTCTCCCAGACCCACCATTCCCCAGATACAGTCCCCCAGACTCACCATGCCCCAGATACAGTCCCCCGGACTCACCATTCCCCGGATACAGTCTCCCAGACCCACCATTCCCCAGATACAGTCCCCCAGACTCACCATTCCCCGGATACAGTTCCCCAGACTCACCATCCCTGGATGCAGTCCCCCAGACCCACCATTCCCCAGATACAGCACCCCAGACCCATCACTCCCCTGAATACAGTCCCCCAAGTCTTCTGCTATTCCCTAGACACAGAGCCCCACAGCCACACCATTCCCGGTATATATTTATCCATCCTCAGTATGTAACGTACCAGCTCTAACACAGTTCTAGTTTTTTGAATGTAAATGTGAGTAATTTGTACACACTCTTTGATAAACTATACACTGGAGAATTACAATGAACAATTTCAGTCTCCGTATCACAAAAGCTATGTAGAAACACTGAAGAAGGTGTGACAAATGACCTGAAAGAATAATGCCACAACTGAGAGTTCATGTCTATCATCAAAGGTTGATCAAGCTGGAGATTTGTTCTGTAGAAGAGGGGAGACTGAAGGGTAATCTTTTATAATTACAAAAGGTTTTGACAGGGTAGACGTACAGAGATGAAGTTTTCACTTGTGATGGAATTCAAAAATAATCCATAAAATAAGACAGTCACAAATAAATCCAATAATTAAGGTGGAAAGGAGAGGGAAGATATGTTGAGGTGGTGAGATGAAGGAGGGTGGGTGGGGTCACAAGTGAAGCAGAAACACAGTTGAGCCAAATGGCCTGTTTCTGGACTTTAACCTTCAAGTATTACACAAACAGAGAGTCTAAACTTTGCTGAAACCTCAATCAGATCATGTGGAATGTTGGGAGGAAATGTAGACTAACAATGGGTCAGCAGAGATTCATAAGGATGCTGCCTGTTAGGAGGAAATATAAAGATGGAACAGGATTTGAAAATACAATCCTTTTAGAAACCATCAATAAGATAGATATATTTAAAATAATAAAAAGGACAGGGAAAGATGGATAAAAACAGGTTGTTTCTAATAGTTTCTGTTTCTGCTGTAGTTCCTGCTGTCTGTGTTTCGCCAACATTGCTTTGTTAAACCTGGCATCAGCTGCTGAGGTGGTGATCCTGGGAACTGGAGCATTTAAATCGAGAAAATCTAAAGGTGGGTCTTGAAGATTTTGAGTGATTTCCTCTGGCAATTTGTTCTATTTCATTGTTCTTTGGAAGACAGTTTGTTGGAAACAAATGAAACAAACGATCCTTGTAGTTTGTGAGAATGTTTGTAGTTGAGAGATCTGGACCCATGGTCTGTAGATTCAAAATTAATTGTAAAAGATTTAGAACAAGGGCAGGAAAAACATTTTTGTCGAGAAATCTCTACAATTGCAACATTTAAGAGGCATTTGGATGGGTATATGAATAGGAAGGGTTTGGAGGGATATGGGCCGGGTACTGGCAGGTGGGACTAGATTGGGTTGGGATATCTGGTCGGCATGGACGGGTTGGACCGAAGGGTCTGTTTCCGTGCTGTACATCTCTATGACTCTAAATCTAATGGCGAGAAAGGAGTTTGAACAGCAGTGTCCTCTCTGCGCTAACTTACACATCATTGAGGCACCAATCACTCAAAGGCAGTGCCACTGGGAGGGACACGTCTTTGAGACACAGATACCCAAAAGCCCCACCACCCTGTGGCTGACCACGTCAACTCCCCCTCTTACACCCCAAGGACTTGCAGGTCCTGGGCCTCCCCCACCACCAAACCCAAGCCACCTGACAATTGGTGGAATACCTCATCTTCTGTCTAACCACAGGGCATCAATGTCGACTTCACCAGTTTCCTCATCTCCCCTCCCCCCACCTCATCCCAGATGCAACTCTCCAACTCAGCACCATCCTCTTGACCTCTCTTATCTGTCATCTTCCTTCCCACCCATGTACACCACCCACCCCATTGACCTATCACCATCACCCCCTCACCTGCATTCACCCATCACCTTCCCAGCTACCTTCCCTCCTGCTAGGCACATGATCTTTTTCCTGTATTCTCTCTGTGTCATTGTTTGAGATCTGACCTACAATGCTAGTGTCATCAGCAAACTTGCAAATGGAGTTGGGGCAGAATTTGGCCACACCGGTGGTGAATGTATAAGGAGGATAGTAGGGACTGAGTGCAGGACTGCATTGGTGTTGAGGATTATGGTGGAGGAGGTCTTGTCACCCATTCTTACTGATTGTGGTCATTGGGTCAGGAAGTCAAGGATTCCGTTACAGATCAGGGAGCTGAGACCTAGGTTAGAGATGAGATTGTTTGGAATGATGCTATTGAAGGTAGAGCTGTAGTCAGTAAGTAGGAGACTGGTGTAGGTATCCTGGTTACCCAGATGTTCCAGGGATGAGAGTCGGCTCAGGGAGATGGTGTCTGCTGTGGACCTGTTGCACCAGTAAGCGAATTCCAAAGGATCAAAGCAACATGCTCGGCTGGAGAGGACAGGCTGAGTAGAAACTGGAACAACGTTTGAGATTAGATTGAAGACGTTTTTGAAGACGGTTCCCTAGAAGTGGATAACGGTCCAATCTGTGCCTCAAGTAAAAAATGAGGTCTGCAGATGCTGGAGATCACAGCTGAAAATGTGTTGCTGGTCAAAGCACAGCAGGTTAGGCAGCATCTCAGGAATAGGGAATTCGACGTTTCGAGCATAAGCCCTTCATCAGGAATCTGTGCCTCAGCCAATATCCACTCAGGCATTTTCCATCATCAGTATCAGAAAGTGGACTCGTGACTGATTTTCTCTCCATCCTGGTGACACTGAGACACATGCAGTGTGGCCTAACTGGGTCTATTTTACAGAAACCCGACAGAGTCTCTCAGCCTCACTGCAGTGTCTACTCCTTCCCCCCATTTTGTCTGAGTGCTGCCACACCTCCTCACTGTTGGCTGGACAGCCCCCGAATGAGCTACAAGGGAGGGAGCAGGTCTGCTGGGGACCCTGTTTGATTGGCGGATGACCTGCGGTTCTCTCTGCAGACGGTAGATACTGTTTCAGACACTCGCCCCCATGAACTGGGCAATTGTTCATCAATTCCCTTCTACAATCTCCAACCTTCTCCACACTCTCTCGCTCTCACTACTCTTACTGGATTTTACCAGCTCCATTCTCTGTCCTTTTCTCTCTCTCTCTCTCTCAGTTCATTCCCCCCGGGGCAGTTTAAACTTGGCTGGGACGGAACTGCTAAATATAACAGGGGCCTTGATGTACTGAGTTCCACTCAGTGTGTTGAAGGTTTGTCCAAAAGTGAAGATGATTTCTGGGGCTGCAGATTCACTGGTTTTGCTCCGACAGCTGTGACTTTCTGGTCGATCCCTTCTGTGACTGTTTCAAAATGTTAGAAACTTCGGATCCTGGAGCAGAGGAATCCAACACAGTTACCACTGCACCTCCCCCACCCAAGTCTAGCAACATAAAAGTCCTTTCCCCGTCTCTCTCTCTCTCTCTCAATGTTTCCCTCATCTCTCTCGCCCTTTTTTTTCGCTTTGTGCGACTATCTCTGTCTTTAACCCACTGACAATCTGGTTCTGTCTGACTCTCCAACCCTGGCCTCTCTCTCTCTCTCTCTGTGGGGTACCGCTGCCTCTTTGTACTTCCCCTGTAGCTGTCATGTTCATCTCCCGCTCCCCCTCTCCTGTCATTTGTTCAAGGGCCACTCTTCATTGTCTACACCAGGTAGTCGAGTGTGACAATTACACACACAATAGGAGTCATCAGTATCGGGATCGTGCTGGGTAAGAGCAGGAGGTACAGGAGCAGAACGCGGCCGTTCGGCCCATTAAGTCTGTTCCACCCTTTGATCATTCTCCCACCTTCTCCCAGTGACTCTCCATCCCTTTACTCATCGAGAACCTATCTGTCTCAAATCCACTCAATGATTCAGTCTCCTCAACCCTCTGTGGCAATGCGTTCCACAAAGACACCAACTTCTGGCTGAAGAAGTTCCTCCTGTTTTCAGTTATTTAATCTGAGACCGTGTCCCTGGGCCCCCAGTCTCTCCGAAAACTGGAAACATCATAAGGGCGGCACAGTGGCTCAGTGGTTAGCACTGCTGCCTCTCAGTACCAGGGTCCCAGCTTCAATTCCAGCCTCGGGTGACTGACTGTGTGGAGTTTGCACATTCTCCCCGTGTCTGTGCGGGTTTCCTCCCAAAGTCCAAAGATGTGCGGGTCAGGTGAATTGTCCATGCTAAATTGCCCATAGTGTTAGGTGCATTAGTTAGAGGGGAATGGGTCTGGGTGGGTTACTCTTTGGAGGGTCAGTGTGGACTTGTTGGGCTGAAGGGCCTGTTTCCACACTGTAGGGAATCAAATCTTCTCCATGTCTAGTCTATTCAGGCAATTCTCAAAGAGTCAAGAACCACTTTCTGGACATAGGATTGCATTTGGTGACAACTACACTGGTTAGCTCATGGAGAAATACCTTCATATCCATGTGAGAGGCTTGAGAAATACATAGAGGTGTCAGCATCGTGCCAGCACTGCTCCATTGTAGCATCACCTTTGGAAACCTGGGCTCTAAACCCTGAAACCCTCTCTAAAGCCCTTCACTTCTCTCTCTAATTTGCTCTTCAAACTCCTACCTTTGAACAAATTTTCGGTCACCTCAGAGTCATACACTCACAGAGTCATACACTCATAGAGATGTACAGCACGGAAACAGACCCTTTGGTCCAACCCGTCCATGCTGACCAGATATCCCAACCCAATCTAGTCCCACCTGCCAGCACCCGGCCCATATCCCTCCAAATCCTACCTATTCATATACCCATCCAAATGACTTTTAAATGTTGCAATTGTACCAGCCTCCACCACATCCTCTGGCAGCTCATTCCATACATGTACCATCCTCTGTGTGAAAATGTTGCCCCTTTGGTGTCTTTTATATCTTTCCCCTCTCACCCTAGACCTATGCCCTCTAGTTCTGGACTCCCCAATCCCAGGGACAAGACTTTGTCTATTTATCCTATCCATGCCCCTCATAATTTTATAAACCTCTATAAGGTCACCCCTCAGCCTCCGACGCTCCAGGGAAATTAGCCCCAGCATATCCAACTTCTCCCTATAGCTCAAATCTTCCAACCCTCGCAACATCCTTGTAAATCTTTTCTAAACCCTTTCAAGTTTCACAATATCCTTCCAATAGGAAGGAGACCAGATTTGCACACAATATTCCAACAGTGGCCTAACCAATGTCCTGTACAGCCGCAACATGACCTCCCAGCTCCTGTACTCAATACTCTGACCAATAAAGGAAAGCATACCAAACACCTTCTTCACTATCCTATCTACCTACGACTCCACTTTAAAGGAACTATGAATCTGCACTCCCAAACATTGTCTGATGCCTTTAGGATGCTTTACAGGAATAACAAACTGACGTGTACATTGGGAAGGTTCCTGTGGTGCAGTGGTAGTGTTCCTACCTTTAGGCTACAATATTTGGGTTCAAGTCCCACCTGTGCTTAAGATGTCATGGATAAAGACCCTTTGGCCCACCATGTCCCCATTGGTCATCAAGTACCTATCTGTTCAAATCATAGTTTTCAGCACTTGGCCCATAGCTTTGTATGTGATGTCATTTCACATGCTCACCTAAATACTCTTGAAGGCGAAAGTGAGGACTGCAGATGCTGGAGATTAGAGTCAAGATTAGAGTGGTGCTGGAAAAGCACAGCAGGTCAGGCAGCATCCGAGGAATGTGTCCTGATGAAGGGCTCCTGCCCGAATCGTCAATTTTCCTGCTCCTTGGATGCTACCTGATCTGCTGTGCACTTCCAGCACCATTTTAATCTTTACTCTTGGATACCACCTTTCAAGTAAAGAGTTCCAAGTAACCACAACCCTTTCAGAATCCTTTGAAACCTCTTGTTCCTTACCTTAAATCTCCCCTCCCGCCCCCCCCCCCCCCCCCCCCCACCCCACCATTATTGATTTCTTTGCAAAGAGGGTAGGTTTCTCCCTATCTGTGCCCCTCAGGACTTTGTACATCTCAATCAGATTCACCCCTCAGCTGTCTCTGTTCTAAGGAAAGCTTGTAACTTGTTCCATCTTTGGTTCTCTGGTGACAAACTTTGAAGAAAGTTGAGCAAGAGGCAGTTGTGAGAATGCTCCAGCAAATGTCTTGAAATTTGGGGCTGAGAATTCAGGAAACAGAGTAGGGTGTCGAGGAAACCTCACTGTGGGTGTGGAGATCACCCCAGGCTAGGCTGCCCTCCACACACACACACACACACACAGACCCCTGGTCTCACCCCTCCCCAGGGGTCACTGCTCCAGTTTCTGGTGAGGAACTTATAAAATGCATCCAAATAAAATGAGGATTTGTTTAAAGTTGCAAATCTGCCTGAGATCTCACAAGACTTATTTTCCTGTTCTTTGCTGAAAATGTGTTGCTGGAAAAGCGCAGCAGGTCAGGCAGCATCCAAGGAGCAGGAGAATCGACATTTCGGGCATGAGCCCTTCTTCAGGAATCCTTTTCCTGTTCCTTCCAAAGGTCCATGCAGGTGCCAGGGAACACTCTGCCAGCCAGGCTAGGCCTGTCACTCACACCGAGGGAGAACTCTCCATTTCTGGTGAGAGGAGTGGGGAGCAGAGTGGGTGGAGTTCCCGGCCCCCCCCCCCCCCCCCCAGCCTCCATCTGATGCCCACAGTGTGCAGCTCAGGGAATTTTGTTTGGCTTTGATTTTGATGGCGACATCAAGTCAAGGTTGAGGCCGCAGCCATGGGCAGGGGGTGGGGGTGGAGGAGCAGCGATCCCAGGGGGAGGGGTGTGCAATCCAAGCTGATGAGAATACCTAGGGAGGGGGCATAGCCCAATGGGATGGGGGCTGCCAATCCCCTCTCCCGGCCAGTGGAGCCTGTTTCACCTCATTGATATTTCAAGACATTTGCTGGAGCATTGGACAGAAAGATCCCTAAATAATCCAACCCTGGGAACAAAAGAAACATCCCACTCAGATTGTCCCTCACTCCCTCTCTTAGAGGTGCTGACTCTCACTGGGATGACACACTAAAGGAATTACCAAGCTCCTTAATCCTCATCCTATTAAAATTTTCTTTCGGAATAATCAGAATTTGCTCCCAGCTTTGTTTTGTGTCAGAGTTATCTGTTCATTTAATATTTTCTCCAATTACCAACTCAGCACCAGGATATGTGGTCTTTCCAAATTCCTCTTTAACCTGGAGGCTCTGAACCAGGTCCTCATAGTGACTCTCTCATGACTAAATCAAAAGGACCCAAGTTTCTTCTGTCAGTGATCTGTTCAGCAAATTGTGGACCTGCAATTGAACACATAGTGAGGGGGATCTCAGTGACTTGGCCAACATGCCTCCTCTAACACCTCTACTGCAAAGGATGAACTAGTCATTCACTGCTGATGTTCTGGGATCTTGCTGTGCCCATGTTGTCTGCCACTGGGAGAGAAACCGCACCTTTGAAGTAATTCATGGGCTGTGAAGCATTTAGAGGGTCCCTGACCGTGTGGAAAGTGCTTTATCAATGCAAGTCCCTTCTCCCTGCCCAGCCTGTGACCTGAGTCCTGGGCTGCAGCACGTTTGATGAGGGTAGGGAACGGGGCACACAACAGTTTCTCTGTCAGCTCTCAGTGTGTCAGGGATTAGAGGGTAGCAGCCCTCAGAGAGCTAGCACCATCTCAGAGCCAAGAGTGTGTCCCAGTCAAGCTGCCAATCCGTTTGGAACTGGCAGCTGTGAAAGTAAATTATCGACATACACGGAATGAGCTGAGTGCATCCATTCAATAAGCAGAATGTTCTGGAAACCGTTCACTTAGTCTATGGAAAATTTAATGAATAAAACAGCCTTGTGAGTGTTGGTGAATTTATCCATTAGAAAGAATATTATTCTTTCTGGGTTTCCTGTCAATGCCGCTGTCAAGAAATTGCCAGTTCAATCTCTCTGTTTCTAAACATTTTCCACATTGAATTATCCCTATACTGTGACCCTGTCACAGTTCGGGAAGAGTGCATTCAGCACATGTTTGTGTGGCAGAGCGAGGGTGCATTCAGTGTGTGAGTGCCACAATGTAAGTGTATTAGTGCTGAAAATGTGTTGCTGGAAAAGCGCAGCAGGTCAGGCAGCATCCAAAGAGCAGGAGATTCAACGTTTCGGGCATAAGCCCTTCTTCAGGAAAGGGCTTATGCCCGAAACGTCGAATCTCCTGCTCCTTGGATGCTGCCTGACCTGCTGCGCTTTTCCAGCAACACATTTTCAGCTCTGATCTCCAGCATCTGCAGACCTCACTTTCTCCTCTAAGTGTATTAGTGTCCAAGTATTGAGTGTGAGAGTGTGTGTAAGCATTCAGTGTGTGTCAGTTGTTACAACCAGGTGAAGTTCCCCAATTCATTCTGGTTCAAGTTCCAGATGAGAAGGAATAAGCCAGTTCCCATTCCTTAACCATGTGTCCCCTCATTTGGTCGCAATAGGTTCCATTTAAAAAGGATCCTTTCTCCTGTCGATGTCTTTTTCCTAAATCAAATGGATTTATGTTTCAGAATCAGCCCATTTAACGAAGTTTTCTCAAGTTAATGAAAGAGTGAGTTTATTAGCTACTAAATAGGAGAAGAAATGAGAACAAACAAACTTAGACAAAGGTTGGAAATGTGAGGTGAGTCCAAACAAAATATAAAAGTTAAAAAAGATATACAGGTCAGTTCTGTGAAGTGTAGATGATGGGCCATTGAGCTGTTACTATGAGGCTATAAGAAACTGGAGAAGACTCTTTGGCCCCTCAAATCTGCTCCACCACTTGATAGAATCCAACATTCCTCACACCTATAACCCTGAGTTTTCTCCATGACCCTCAATTCCCTTATTGATTAGGAATTTAACAACCTCTGTCTTAAATAGACACAAGGACTCCCCCACACAGCTTTCAGTGGCAAGGAATTCCAAAGACTCACATCTCTAAGAAATGAAATTCCTCCTCACCTCACTCTTAAATTAGTGCCCCTTTTTTCTGAGACAATGCTATCTGGAGTTTAACGTGGAAAAGTATGAGATGATTCACTTTGGAAGGAGTAACAGGAATACGGAGTATTGAGCTCATGATAAGATTCTTGGTAGTGTGGATGAGCAGAGAGATCTCGGTGTCCATATGTATAGATCCCTGAAAGGTGCCACCTAGGTTGATAGGATTGTTAAGAAGGTGTGTTAGCTTTTATTGGTAGAAAGATTGAGTTTCGGAACCATGAGATCATACTGCAGCTGTACAAAACTCTGGTGTGGCCACACTTGGAGTATTGTGTACAGCTCTGGTCACCACATTATAGGAAGGATGTAGAAGCTTTGGAAAGGGTTCAGAGGAGATTTACCAGAATGTTGCCTGATATACAGGGAAGGTCTTACAAGAAAGGCAAGGGCCTTGAGGCCGTTTTCGTAGAGAGAAGAAGGTTGAGAGGTGACTTAATTGAGACATATAAGATAATCAGAGGGTTAGATCGGGTGGACAGTGAGAGTCTTTTTCCTCTAGCCAGCATGAGGGGACATAGCTTTAAATTGAGGGATGATAGATAAAGGATAGATCTCAGAGGTAGTTTCTTTACTCAGAAAGTAGTAAGGGCATGGAATACACTGCTTGCAACAGTAGTAGACTCGCAAACTTTAAGGGCATTTAAATGGTCATTGGATAAACATATGGATGAAAATGAAATAGTGTAGGATAGATGGGTTTCAGATTGGTTTCACAGGTTGGCACAACATCGAGGGCCGAAGGGCCTGTACTGTGCTGTAATGTTCTATGTTCTATGGACCTAGACACTAGAAGCATCCTCTCAGCATTGACCCTGTCAAGCTCCTTAAGAATTCAATATGTTTCAATGAGATCACCTCTCAGTCTTCCAATCCCCAGTGAGTAGAGTCCCAACCTGTTTTACCTTTGTTTGTAAGACAATCCCTCCATACCAGGATTCATGTATCTCCCCTGAATTGCCGGCAGTGAAATACTACATTTTCTTAAATAAGGATATCAAAACTGCTCAAAGTACACCAGATGTGCTGAGATATTTACATCATCGATAGTCACAGGTGAGGTGCCGGAAGACTGGATGTTGGCTAACATGTGCCACTATTTAAGAAAGATAGTAAGGAAAAGCCAGGGAACTATAGACCAGTGAGCCTGATGTTAGTGGTAAGCAAGTCTTTGAAGGAAATCCTGAAGGACAGGATTTACATACATTTGGAAAGGCAAGGATTGGTAGGGATAGTCAACACGGCTCTGTGCATGGGAAATCATGTCTCAATAACTTGATTGAGTTTTTTGAAGACGTAACAAAGAGGATTGATGAAGGCAGAGTGGTGGACATGATCTATATGGACTTCAGTGAGGCATTCAACAAGGTTCCTCATGATATACTGGTTAGCAAGGTTAGATCATGTGCAACACAGGGAAAACTAGCCATTTGGATACAGAACGGGCTCAAAAGTAGAAGACAGAGGGTGATGGTGGAGGGTTGCCTTTTTAGACTGGAGGTCTGTGACCAGTGGAGTGCCACAAGAATCGGTGCTGGGCCCACTGCTTTTCATCATTTACATAAATTATTTGGATTGAACATAGGAGGTATAGTTAATAAGTTTGCAGATGACACCAAAATTGGAGGTGTGGTGATAGCGAAGAAGATTACCTCGGATTACAATGGGATCTTGACCAGATGGGCCAATGGGCTGAGGAGTGGCAGATGGAGTTTAATTCAGATAAATGAGAGGTGCTGCATTTTGGGAAAGCAAATCTTAGCAGGACTTATACACGTAATGGTAAGGTCCTAGGGAGTGTTGCTGAACAAGGAGACCTTGGAGTGCAGGTTCATAGCTCCTTGAAAGTGGAGTCGCAGGTAGATAGGATAGTGAAGAAGGCGTTTGGTATGCTTTCCTTTAATTTGTCAGAGTATTGAGTACAGGAGTTGAGAGGTCAAGTTGTGGCTGTACAGGACATTGGTAAGGCCACTGTTGGAATATTGCGTGCAATTCCGGCCTCCCTCCTATTGGAAGGATGTTGTGAAACTTGAAAAGATTCAGAAAAGATTTACTAGGATTTTGCCAGGGTTGGAGGATTTGAGCTATAGGGAGAGGCTGAACAGGCTGGAGCAGTTTTCCCTGGAGTGTCGGAGGCTGAGGGGTGACCTAATAGAGGTTTATAAAATCATGAGGGGCATGAATAGGATAAATAGGCAAAGTCTATTCCCTAGGATAGAGTTGTCCAGAACTAGAACACTGTTCTGACTGTGTGGAGTTTGCACATTCTCCCTGTGTCTGTGTGGCTTTCCTCCGGGTGCTCCAGTTTCCTCCCACAGTCCAAAGATGTGTGGGTCAGGTGAATTGGCCATGCTAAATTGCCCGCAGTGTTTGGTGAAGGGGTAAAATGTACGAGAATGGGGTTTGGGTGGGTTGCGCTTCGGCAGGTCAGTGTGGACTTGTTGGGCTGAAGGGCCTGTTTCCACACTGTAAGTAATCTAATCTAATCTAGAAGGAATAGGTTTAGGATGAGAGGGGAAAGATATAAAAGGGATCTAAGGGGCAATTGTTTTCACACAGAGGGTTGTGTGTGTATGGAATGAGAGATAAGGCAGGAACAGAAACAGGATACTGATTGAGGATGATCAGCCATGATCTTAATGAATGGTGATGCAGGCTCGAAGGGCAGAATGGCCTACTCTGCACCTATTGTCTCTTGAATGAGCTGCCAGAGAAAGTGGTGGAGGCTGGTACAATTACAGCATTTAAAAGGCATCTGGATGGGTATATGAATAGGAAGGGTTTCGAGGAATATGGGCCAAATGCTGGCAAATGGGACTAGATTAGGTTGGGATTTCTGGTTGAGTTAGACCAAAGGATCTGTTTCCATGCTGTACATCTCTATGACTTTATGGCTCTGTGTGGTCTCTCTAGCACCTTGTACAGTTGCAGTAAGAGTTCCCTATTCTTATACTCCAACCTCCTGGAAATAAGGGCCAACATTCCATTAGCTGCAAGTGTGTTGCTGGTTAAAGCGCAGCAGGTCAGGCAACATCCAAGGAACAGGAAATTCGATGTTTCGGGCACAAGCCCTTCATCAGGAAACACTCTGTCCTGTCTTTTTACCTGCTGTGCAGGGATGACAATCCCTTTTCAGGGCTATCACCCTACAGCACACATCTTCACTTTTAGCACATACAGACTGTGGATGAAAAAGCTTTAAACCCCTCCTCTGCATATCTTACCTGGACTGCTCTCTTTCTCCCATCCTGTTCATGGTCTAAGGTAATTCACACAATATTATAATTCACTCACAGTGCATTTCTCCATTTGAGGTCCTTCTCTTTGAAGCCTCTTTGCCACCCACCAGGTATGACATTCCATGGTTTGCCTCAAGGACCAGGATAATCCACACAACCCTTTCAGACTTCCATTAAATTACATTATTCAGAACTTAAATTCTCAGGTTTTTTTTTGGCTGTATGTTCATTGTTTAAAAATAAGGTATTGTAATTAAATGTTCATCATGTCTGTAGGTAATCCATAGTTATGCATCTGCCATCATGACCCTGAGTGGGTTTCTGTGTTCAGTATCTATCAGCATGTGGGTATCTGTAAATGTGTCAATGTATTCTGTGAATGAGTGCATGTCAATGTGTGTCAGTATTTGGTGTGTAAATATGTGTGTACATTTTGTGAGTGAGCACATGTCACTGTGGGAACGAGTATTTAGTCTGTGTCAGTGTGTGAGCATATATTCCATGTGCCAGTGTGAGTATGTGTTTAGTGTGTCTATGTCAGTGTGTGTTTACTGTATGTGCCAGTATTCTTTGTGTAAGCTAGTGTGTACTGTGGGTGTCAGAGTGTGTACATTCTGTGTGCGTATATATCAGGATGTATATTCTGCATATGTGTCAGTGTGTGTGTGTATCAGTGTGTGTGTGTATCAGTGTGTGTGTGTGTATCAGTGTGTGTGTGCTGTGTGTATGTCAGTGTGACTTGCATGTGTGTCAGTGTGTGTGTATCCTGCATGTCAGTATGTGTTTATTCTGTCTGTCAGTTTGTATTTTCAGTGTGAATGTGTGCAAATCGTACATGTGTCAATTATGTGTACTTCCGTATGTCAGAGTGAATGTGTGTGTGTGTTTGTCAGTGTGAGTATTCAATGGGTATGTGTTCTGAACGTGTGTCAGTGTATATGCTGTGTGTGTACTCTGTGAGTGTCAGGTTGTGTGCCTGTTTCAATCTGTCAATTCTTTGTCAGTAAATGTCTGTATTGTATTGGCCACAAATGCAATTCACCATATTCCATGTCCATAAGATCATATGATATAGGAGCAAAATGAGGCCATTCAGTCCATTGGGTCTACTCTCCTATTTGATCATGGCTGATATGTTTCTCAATTTCATTCTTCTGCTATTTCCCTGTAACCTTTAATTCCCTAACTAATCAAGAACCGAACTCTCTCTAAACGACCCGGCCTCCACAGCCCTCTGCAACAATGATCTCCACAGATCCACCACCCTCTGGCTGATGAAATTCCTCTTCATCTCAGTTCTGAAGGGTCGTCCCTTCACTCTACCTGCAGGTCCTAGTAACTCCTACTAGTGGACACACCTTCTCCACATCCACTGTATCCAGGCCCCTCAGTATGCTGTAACTTTCCTTCTAAACTCAGCTTCATACTGTACTAGGAATTCTCCACCCACAAAGAGCTATGTGACTTCATGAGAGCACGGGAAACACCAGGTTAGAAACTTAGTCCAATTCCTCTTTGAGCGCTACTCTGGCCCGGGAGTCCCAACTCTCTGCCTGGTGAACATTACCCAGGTGGCACCCCCTTGTAAATGGAAATATCCACACTCACCAGAACGAGGCTGTTTCCTCACACAGTCAATCAGTTCATTCACGGGTTGACAGTGTCACCTCCTGCCAAGCAGCCTGGATCTAGCCTTGCACAACCTTACACTCATGGATTTGGTCTGGGCGTATTGTGGTGGCTGTACGTCACATGTCAGTGTATTTGTGAACTGACTGCAGGGATAGTTTGTGTCCACACATTGTGTACTCAGGGTGTTCAGTGCATTAGCAGCACAGGATTAGGAAACCATTCAAGCCCTCTAGCCTGTTCCATCAGTCACATTACAACCAGTTTTACACTAACTCCCTATATCTGCTTTGGTTCTGTAATTCCTAACACCCAAACCTAACATGGATTGACAGTCACCGTTTTCAAATTCTTCATTGACCCTCACTATTCAGCTGTAGAACTTTCAAATCGGAATTCCAGGTCCCCCACTCCCCTTTGTGTTTTCTGACATTAACCCTGGACGCTCTGGGTAAAGAATTAAGGTTCTGGCCCCCTTTATGCAGACTCTCCAGCTCCAGAGAAAATCATTTCTCTTTCCTGACCCATCTCAATCTGTTAATTATATTAACAAAAGGCCTCAAATAGATCAACATTTACTCTGCCATTTCAACTCCAGCATAAAGTTGCAGATGCTAGAGATCAGAGTCGAGAGTGTGGTGCTGGAAAAAGAGACAGGAAGGCTGTCTGGGACAAAGCTCACGGTAACCACAGTCTGCTCATTAAATGCACACACAGACAGCTCTCACACCTTGATCATGAAACACTTTGATCACAGGTAGTGAGTCCAGCTCATGCACTGTGTCCAGTCAGTACAGCAACAGTGATCCTGGATGCTTAGATATTTTTAGTGTAATATAACACACCAAGAACTTGAAGGAGGAGAAAATCAAAATTTGAATCAGAGCCACATAAAGAGATATTTGGGCAGATTAATTGCTAACATCTTGGTACTGGCAGTGGGTTTTAAAATGGAAAGAGCTGTTCCAGCCCGAGGTGGCCCTCTCTGGCAGGTTCTGTTCAGTTCAGGACAACCCACCTTGAGAAGGATGAATCGGCTGGAGGGGGCTGCTGATTCACCACAACGCAAACAGGACTGAAAGGGTTAAATTGTGAGGATAGGCTGTGTATGCTAGAGTTGTTAGGGTGTGGTGTTGGAAAAGCACAGCAGGTCAGGCAGCATCCGTGGAGCAGGAAGATCGACGTTTCAAGCAAGAGCCCTTCATCAGGAATGAGAGGTTAGTGAGCAAACTAACTTTGTTTAATGTAAAATAAGAACTGTCTGTCTGTGTCATGAATAGTGACCAGACTGTGTTTAGAATGCACTTAGTGAGCAGACTGTGTTTAGTGCATGTTACAATACAGTTAGAGGCCATTCAGCCTCACCCTGTCTCTTACCAATTGGACTTGGTGCCAATTTTTTTGCCTATTCCTGTAGCCATGCACATTGATTCAATTTAAATACCCTCCAAAACCTGCCTCCATCACACTCCCAATCAGTGCATTCCAGACTCAGTGTGTGAAAAGATTCTTCTCAACTCACATTTGCCTCTTCTGCAAAACATGTTTAAACTGTGCCCCCTGGTTCACAATCATTTTACAAGCGGGAACAGTTGCCCCCTTTCCACTCTGAGCAGACCCCCTTGTGATTGTGAAAACCTCTATCATGCCTTCTCTCTGCCTTGTTCTCCCCAAGGAAAACAGTCCCAATCTCTCCAACTTTCCTCAAAACATGAGGAATCTCATCCAATGAACCATTCTCATATCTTCTGCACTTTTCCCACGCAGTCACATCCTTGCTGTAATGTGCCACCCTGAACTGTAGACAATACTCCTGCTGGGATCTACCCATTTTTATATCAGTTCATCACAACCTCCCTGATGTCATACTCTAGGCCTTATTGACAAAGCCTGGAATACTGATGCTTTACCTGTCCTGTCATCTTTAATAACATCTGCACATGTACACCCAAGAGTCTCTGCTCCTGCACATCTTTAGACTGCTACCCTTTATTTTATAGTCTCTCTCTCACTCACTCTCTCTATTTGTGTAGAAATGTATCACCTCACATTTCTCTGCAGTGAATTTTATCTGCCATCTATTCACCAATTTGTTAATGTCCTTTTGAAGTTTTACACTGTCCTCAGAATTTACAAGGCTCCCAAATTGTGTGTCAAATGCAAACTTTGAAATTGTTCCGTATACACCAAGATAATTTGTGTATATCAGAAAAAGCAAGGGTCTCAGTACTGGCCCCTGGGGAACTCCACTGTGAACTTTTCTCCAGCCGTAACTCTTCATTTCCTATTCTTCAGCCAATTTTGTATCCACATCACGGTTGTCCCTTTCAATCCATGACTGATAGCTTTCCACACAAGTCTGTTGTGTAGCACTGTACAGAATGTCTTTTGTAAGACCATATAGGACACATCAATAGCATTACCCTCATCACCCCTCTCTGTTACCACTTGTGGTGTCACCCTTGAAACCAGGGAAGTTTGATTGTCTCTGCATTTTCCATTTTATTTCCTCCAATATCATTAGATGTATCTCATCTGGTCCCTGTGCCTTAGTAATAGAAAACTACAGCTTATCCAGTACCTCCTCCTTATCAATTTTAAATCTTTCTAACACAAACAAAAACAGATATTGCTGGAAAAACTCAGTCGGTCTGGCAGCAACTGTGCAGAGAAATCAGAAATCCAGTGACCCTTTCACAGAACATATATTAAAATCTTCCTCATGCGGAGCTTCCTCGTCCCTCACCATGGCTTGGACAATGTCTGCTTCCTGAGTAAAGACAGTATTTCATTTATTAATCCTGCCTTGTGGAAATCTCCTTGTTGGTCCCTGCTTGATCGATCTTCTCCTTTTATTCTGGATGTGCCCAGAGCAGACTTTGGAATTTCCTTTTAATGTTAACCTTGTTCGTAATTTCCCTTTGCTTTTTTTTTCACCTCCCTCCTGTAATCAGTTGGGTTTGGTGTGAGTGAGTGAGTTTCAGTGTGTGTCTGGTGAGTGTGAGTGAGTGTGTTCAGTGTGTGTGTGGTGAGTGTGAGTTTCAGTGTGTGTCTGGTGAGTGAGTGTGTTCAGTGTGTGTCTGGTGAGTGTGAGTGAGTTTCAGTGTGTGTCGTGTGAGTGTGAGTGAGTTTCAGTGTGTGTCTGGTGAGTGAGTGTGTTCAGTGTGTGTCTGGTGAGTGTGAGTGAGTGTGTTCAGTGTGTGTCTGGTGAGTGTGAGTGAGTGTGTGTGTGGTGAGTGTGAGTTTCAGTGTGTGTCTGGTGAGTGAGTGTGTTCAGTGTGTGTCTGGTGAGTGTGAGTGAGTGTGTTCAGTGTGTGTGTGGTGAGTGTGAGTTTCAGTGTGTGTCTGGTGAGTGAGTGTGTTCAGTGTGTGTCTGGTGAGTGAGAGTGAGTTTCAGTGTGTGAGTGTGAGTGAGTTTCGGTGTGTGTCTGGTGAGTGAGTGTGAGTGTACCCGTTCAGTGTGTGGTGAGTGTGTGTGTGTGTGTGTGTGGTGAGTGTGTTGAATGGGGAGTGCTCCTGCAGCGTGTGAGTGTGAGTTGTGCTGAGTGTTGGTGCCGCTGGGAGTTGCTGTGGGAGGGGAAGCGGGGACTCTTATTGTGACACGGCGGCTCCCTCAGCCCCCTTCCCCGGGCTCCTGCACACTCGCTGCCGTTTGACAACAAGAGAAGCGGCGGCGCCGAGCAGCGGGACACAGGGAGAGGCCGGGCCCGCGGGCTGCGGCTGTGACGGGGTTGCCTTGTGGCCGGGCCGAGCGGGGGTGGGGGGAGGCGGCTGGAGGATCAGCGACACCGCCGCCGCCGAGCCCGAGCCCCCGGTCATGGGCCACGGGACGAGGAGGAGGCCGAGGCCGCGCTCAGCAGCGACATGAGGCGATCGCCGGGGAGCCAGGTACGTGCGGCCGGACGGGGAACAGGTGAGAGAGGGCGGCGGGGCCCCGCGGACACGGCCCCCAGCTGCTACATTGTAACATGTAACATTGCAACATTGTATCGGGGGAGGGGGGAGCGGGCGGTAACATTGTATCGGGGGGAGGGGGGAGCGGGCGGTAACATTGTATCGGGGGGAGGGGGGAGCGGGCGGTAACATTGTATCGGGGGGAGGGGGGAGCGGGCGGTAACATTGTATCGGGGGGAGGGGGGAGCGGGCGGTAACATTGTATCGGGGGGAGGGGGGAGCGGGCGGTAACATTGTATCGGGGGGGGGGAGCGGGCGGTAACATTGTATCGGGGGGAGGGGGAGCGGGCGGTAACATTGTATCGGGGGGAGGGGGAGGTAACATTGTATCGGGGGGAGGGGGGAGCGGGCGGTAACATTGTATCGGGGGAGGGGGGAGCGGGCGGTAACATTGTATCGGGGGGAGGGGGAGCGGGCGGTAACATTGTATCGGGGGGGAGGGGAGGTAACATTGTATCGGGGGAGGGGGGAGCGGGCGGTAACATTGTATCGGGGGAGGGGGGAGCGGGCGGTAACATTGTATCGGGGGGAGGGGGAGCGGGCGGTAACATTGTATCGGGGGAGGGGGGAGCGGGCGGTAACATTGTATCGGGGGGGAGGGGGAGGTAACATTGTATCGGGGGGAGGGGGGAGCGGGCGGTAACATTGTATCGGGGGAGGGGGGAGCGGGCGGTAACATTGTATCGGGGGGAGGGGGAGCGGGCGGTAACATTGTATCGGGGGGGAGGGGGGAGCGGGCGGTAACATTGTATCGGGGGGAGGGGGAGGTAACATTGTATCGGGGAGGAGGGAGGGGGCGGTAACATTGTATCGGGGGAGGGGGGGAGCGGACGGGAACATTGTATCTGGGGGAGGGGGAGCGGGCGGTAACATTGTATCGGGGAAGGGGTGGGCGGTAACATTGTATCGGGGGGAGGGGGGAGCGGGCGGTAACATTGTATCGGGGGAGGGGGAGCGGGCGGTAACATTGTATCGGGGGAGGGGGAGCGGGCGGTAACATTGTATCGTGGGGGC